>NW_024059878.1:0-17500 GCF_016432855.1 Salvelinus namaycush | reverse complement strand
CTGTCTGTCTGTCTGTATGTGATATAAACCCACGAGTCTGATCCTTCCCCTGTCTGTCTGTGATATAAACCCACAAGTCTGATCCTTCCCCTGTCTGTCTGTATGTGATATAAACCCACGAGTCTGATCCTTCCCCTGTCTGTCTGTGATATAGACCCACGAGTCTGATCCTTCCCCTGTCTGTCTGTATGTGATATAAACCCACGAGTCTGTATCCTGTCTGTCTGTCTGTCTGTCTGTCTGTCTGTCTGTCTGTCTGTCTGTCTGTCTGTCTGTCTGTCTGTCTGTCTGTCTGTCTGTCTGTCTGTGATATAAACCCACGAGTCTGATCCTTCCCCTGTCTGTCTGTATATGATATAAACCCACGAGTCTGTATCCTGTCTGTCTGTCTGTATGTGATATAAACCCACGAGTCTGTATCCTGTCTGTCTGTCTGTCTGTATGTGATATAAACCCACGAGTCTGTATCCTGTCTGTCTGTCTGTCTGTCTGTCTGTGTGTGATATAAACCCACGAGTCTGGATCCTTCCCCTGTGTCTCTTCCCTCTTCCGTTTCTTCTCCACGACCCAGAATGTTAAAAGATGTTGATATTTCAACACTGTGGATGTAGAATATATCTAAGATCAATCCCATGAGGCCTTCAGCTCCCCTTTTGAATTAGGTCTGAGATTCATCAAATACTAATGCCATTTTTATTTTCCTTAAATCATGGTGAGCGAACGAGCAGCCGTAAAGAAATAGTACAAGCAGAAGCTTGGTTTTGATTAAAGTACAGTAGAGATTCATTGAGTCTGTGTCGGCAGCTCCGTAGCTCCAACGGCTGTGAGCAGCGTTTTAAATAGGAGTCCCATTTAGCAAAATATATCTTCTTTAATGAGAAGGTAATAATATCGACTTAATCTTTTATACGAGATAAAAAATTAAGTCATTTTGCGAGTCGGTTGGCCTAAAATATTATTTAACAGAAAAGACGTCTAACTTCCTGTTTAATGAGGAAGGAGAGGAAGGACGTTGGAGTAATTTCACTTTATGTGATTATGTCTCGTTGACTCTAAAGGAACCAGTATTGTTCAATAGTGTCAGAATGACTTCTGTCATTGGTCTTATTCAGTGTCTGTGTCCAAAATGACACCCTATGACCTTATGGGCCCTGGTCAAAAGTAGTGCACTAAATAGGGCTCTACCCATAGGGCCCAGGTCAAAAGTAGTGCACTAAATAGGGCTCTACCCATAGGGCCCTGGTCAAAAGTAGTGCACTAAATAGGGCTCTACCCATAGGGTCCCGGTCAAAAGTAGTGCACTGAATAGGGCTCTACCCATAGGGCCCTGGTCAAAAGTAGTGCACTGAATAGGGCTCTACCCATAGGGCCCCGGTCAAAAGTAGTGCACTGAATAGGGCTCTACCCATAGGGCCCAGGTCAAAAGTAGTGCACTGAATAGGGCTCTACCCATAGGGCCCAGGTCAAAAGTAGTGCACTGAATAGGGCTCTACCCATAGGGCCCCGGTCAAAAGTAGTGCACTAAATAGGGCTCTACCCATAGGGCCCAGGTCAAAAGTAGTGCACTAAATAGGGCTCTACCCATAGGGCCCCGGTCAAAAGTAGTGCACTAAATAGGGCTCTACCCATAGGGCCTCGGTCAAAAGTAGTGCACTAAATAGGGCTCTACCCATAGGGCCCCGGTAAAAAGTAGTGCACTAAATAGGGCTCTACCCATAGGGCCCCGGTCAAAAGTAGTGCACTAAATAGGGCTCTACCCATAGGGCCCTGGTCAAAAGTAGTGCACTGAATAGGGCTCTACCCATAGGGCCCCGGTCAAAAGTAGTGCACTAAATAGGGCTCTACCCATAGGGCCCCGGTCAAAAGTAGTGCACTAAATAGGGCTCTACCCATAGGGCCCCGGTCAAAAGTAGTACACTGAATAGGGCTCTACCCATAGGGCCCCGGTCAAAAGTAGTGCACTAAATAGGGCTCTACCCATAGGGCCCCGGTCAAAAGTAGTGCACTAAATAGGGCTCTACCCATAGGGCCCCGGTCAAAAGTAGTGCACTGAATAGGGCTCTACCCATAGGGCCCCAGTCAAAAGTAGTGCACTAAATAGGGCTCTACCCATAGGGCCCCGGTCAAAAGTAGTGCACTAAATAGGGCTCTACCCATAGGGCCCCGGTCAAAAGTAGTGCACTAAATAGGGGATGCCGAGCAGTTGTCATACCAGACAGTGATGTACTGGGCCGTACGCACTACCCTCTGTAGTGCCTTACGGTCGGAGGCCGAGCAGTCTCCGTACCAGACAGTGATGTACTGGGCCGTACGCACTACCCTCTGTAGCGCCTTACGGTCGGAGGCCGAGCAGTCTCCGTACCAGACAGTGATGTACTGGGCCGTAAACACTACCCTCTGTAGCGCCTTACGGTCGGAGGCCGAGCAGTTGTCATACCAGGCAGGGATGCAGTTCAATAATTACTGTTGGTGAGTTATTTTATGCACATTTGTTTAGTTATAGTTTATTTAAAAGATATACACCCTATGGGTGTACGTTTGTTTATGTGTAACTCTGTGTTGTTGTTTGTGTCGCACTGCTTTGCTTTATCTTGTCCAGGTCGCAGTTGTAAACGTGAACTTGATCTCAACTGGCCTACCTGGTTAAATAAAGGTTAAATTAGATTTTTTTTAAAAGCTGATTCGTGTCAAAAGTGACATTTGTTTACAGTGAATTTTGGAAGTGACGATGTCACAAGGAGGAGCTTTTAGAATGTCAAAAATGAGTTCCATTAAAGTGAATGAAGATGGACAAAAAAGACCGACAAAACAAAATGCGTAGTTTAAAGAGTCTGTAAGTCATATCACAATGTTGTTTTCAAACACACTATTCCAGACCAGTCTGCACAGTTTGACGTTTGAATTGCGTTTCCAGTTTTAAACGATGTAATAGAAGCACAGGGCAGAAGAAGAATATTATGAGGAAGTATGACGAAGATTTAAAGTGGAACTGACAGTTTTAAGAAACAAACAGACAATCATAATATCAGTCCAAAATATCAAATTCCCTGTTTATGCTACACAAACCAACTTTATAAGAGGTTTTTAAAATAGGTTATATTTGACTCACCATTCCAGTGTACCACCATTCCAGTGTACCACCATTCCAGTGTACCACCATTCCAAGGTACACTAAGGCATAGTTGGCAGAATAGATTAATATCATTCACCAATACATTTCTTGGAAGTCCCGAAAATATTGCTATCAGGTTGTTGCTCACAGCTGGCCAGGTACAATTGTTTTCTGCCTCAATTCACTATGCACTGATTCCGTTTCAATGACTCAATACTTTGTGCAAATACAAAATGAATGTAACTAAGGTTGGGAATGCCAATACAATCAAATTAGGAAGGGCAACGATCACTAAACAGTAATTGCGTGGCTAATAGGCTAACTTATCTATTCATGTAGCAAGGCTAACTAATAGGCTAACTATCTATTTATGTAGCAAGCTAAAAACACGAAGCCTAACGTTAGCTAGACAGCTAGATTGCTAGCTGCTATGAGGATGTCACGTCATTAGAGGAGTGGGAGAGTGATTGAATTTTTGTATAGTTTCATATAGTTTTTCACAGCTATATATACAGGTGTCATTTGGTTAGCTAGCAAGAAATGTGAATCATGTTGCTAGCTAGCTAGCTATCTCAGAACGTTAACGACTGTTATCCAATTAGCATATCTCTTGTGTTCGCAAATTCACTCTGGCTATCTACTCCGATTTCAGAGTAGAAAATAACTTGACGAATTTTCGAACGTGCAACACCCGCTGAATATGACCGGTGTCATTAAACGTAGTTTAACATAGTTAGTCAAGAACGTTCTAGATAACATGTATAGATCCTAACCAGCTCTACTACGTCAATTAAAATGGTCAGAGTAAGGTGTTCTCTCATTTGTGTCTGGAAGTAGCTAGCTAGCAAGCTAGCCAACTTTAGCCAATTAGCTTGGGGTGATTGGTTGGGACAAGCATGCATTGACAGGTAAGCTGCAGAAGGACGAGTAGGCAACAATTCCACATCGTTTATCAGTGCAAATTTTGACGAGCAAACTAGATGAAAAAGTTTGAGAGGGTTTATCTAATGTTCCTTCCTTAGATTTGAGCTCCTATTGCTCTGGCTAGCATTCGTTGTTGATCTTGTTGTTGACGATGTGCAGAAGAGATACCTGTCCACGTTTGTTTGATCAAAAGGACTGTCATGTTCCCAACTGTAAGATGACTCCCGTTGTATTTAAATATTAGCAGAAATACATTCAGGTGGCTTTTTTTGGGGGGCGAATACATTTTAATGATCAAACGTTGCTCTGTTGCCACTGCCTGTAAATAATAGACATTCCAGTTCAAAGTGAATGATGGCAGGCCCCGTGTGGCAAATGGTTTGCTTGCATAATGGCCTACTGTAGCTCCGATTGGCTATGACGCAACCGGTCTGCATAGATTCCGGTTCTGGACGAGACAAATGTTTTTTTATTGGGTTTTTATTCGCTGCAGTGTCTATAAATTGTCCAAAACGCACTGCTGCTTTCTCACTCTATATTGCTGTAGAATTGCTAAAGGCACAAATGCCTTAGTATACGTAATCACGAAACATTCTAAGAATTTTATGAAAATGTGAAAATGACCATATCTAAGTGCTCGCTTGTCAGAAAATGTTTTTAAAAGGTGTCATCATCTTCCTGGGGGTGTATATGAACATATTTTAATAATATTTTATGTTACTGAAATGCTGTCAGCTCCAGTTTAAAGTCGGGACTTTTCCTTCTCAAGTCCCCCCTAATAAATGGAACATTTAAACGTGTTGTATTGCAGAGGGAATATTGCCTCAATAGGAATGTGTGTGTGTGTGTGTGTGTGTGTGTGTGTGTGTGTGTGTGTGTGTGTGTGTGTGTGTGTGTGTGTGTGTGTGTGTGTGTGTGTGTGTGTGTGTGTGTGTGTGTGTGTGTGTGTGTGTGTGTGTGTGTGTGTGTGTGTGTGAAGGTGTGTGAAGGTGTGTGTGTGAAGGTGTGTGTTAGTGTGTTTGTTAGTGTGTGTGTATATATGTGTGTGTGTGTGTGTGAGTAAGAGTGTGTGAACACATGTAGTCATCCTGTCAGTCTGTATGTGATATAAACCCACGAGTCTGGATCCTCCCCCTGTCTGTCTGTGATATAAACCCACGAGTCTGGATCCTGTCTGTGATATAAAGCCACGAGTCTGTATCCTGTCTGTCTGTATGTGATATAAACCCACGAGTCTGTATCCTGTCTGTCTGTATGTGATATAAACCCACGAGTCTGTACCTCCCCCTGTCTGTCTGTATGTTATATAAACCCACGAGTCTGTATCCTGTCTGTCTGTATGTTATATAAACCCACGAGTCTGTATCCTTCCCCTGTCTGTCTGTATGTGATATAAACCCACGAGTCTGGATCCTGTCTGTCTGTATGTGATATAAACCCACGAGTCTGTATCCTGTCTGTCTGTATGTGATATAAACCCACGAGTCTGTATCCTGTCTGTCTGTATGTGATATAAACCCACGAGTCTGTATCCTGTCTGTTTTTATGTGATATAAACCCACGAGTCTGTATCCTCCCCCTGTCTGTCTGTGATATAAACCCACGAGTCTGGATCCTGTCTGTGATATAAACCCACGAGTCTGTATCCTTCCCCTGTCTGTCTGTATGTGATATAAACCCACGAGTCTGGATCCTGTCTGTCTGTATGTGATATAAACCCACGAGTCTGTATCCTCCCCCTGTCTGTCTGTATGTTATATAAACCCACGAGTCTGTATCCTGTCTGTCTGTATGTGATATAAACCCACGAGTCTGTATCCTGTCTGTCTGTATGTGATATAAACCCACGAGTCTGATCCTTCCCCTGTCTGTCTGTATGTTATATAAACCCACGAGTCTGTATCCTGTCTGTCTGTATGTTATATAAACCCACAAGTCTGTATCCTTCCCCTGTCTGTTTGTATGTGATATAAACCCACGAGTCTGGATCCTGTCTGTCTGTATGTGATATAAACCCACGAGTCTGTATCCTGTCTGTCTGTATGTGATATAAACCCACGAGTCTGTATCCTGTCTGTCTGTATGTGATATAAACCCACGAGTCTGTATCCTGTCTGTCTGTATGTTATATAAACCCACGAGTCTGATCCTTCCCCTGTCTGTCTGTATGTGATATAAACCCACGAGTCTGTATCCTGTCTGTCTGTATGTGATATAAACCCACGAGTCTGTATCCTGTCTGTCTGTCTGTGATATAAACCCACGAGTCTGTATCCTGTCTGTCTGTATGTGATATAAACCCACGAGTCTGTATCCTGTCTGTCTGTCTGTCTGTATGTGATATAAACCCACGAGTCTGATCCTTCCCCTGTCTGTCTGTGATATAAACCCACAAGTCTGATCCTTCCCCTGTCTGTCTGTATGTGATATAAACCCACGAGTCTGATCCTTCCCCTGTCTGTCTGTGATATAGACCCACGAGTCTGATCCTTCCCCTGTCTGTCTGTATGTGATATAAACCCACGAGTCTGTATCCTGTCTGTCTGTCTGTCTGTCTGTCTGTCTGTCTGTCTGTCTGTCTGTCTGTCTGTCTGTCTGTCTGTCTGTCTGTCTGTCTGTCTGTCTGTCTGTCTGTCTGTGATATAAACCCACGAGTCTGATCCTTCCCCTGTCTGTCTGTATATGATATAAACCCACGAGTCTGTATCCTGTCTGTCTGTCTGTCTGTCTGTATGTGATATAAACCCACGAGTCTGTATCCTGTCTGTCTGTCTGTCTGTATGTGATATAAACCCACGAGTCTGTATCCTGTCTGTCTGTCTGTCTGTCTGTGTGCGATATAAACCCACGAGTCTGGATCCTTCCCCTGTGTCTCTTCCCTCTTCCGTTTCTTCTCCACGACCCAGAATGTTAAAAGATGTTGATATTTCAACACTGTGGATGTAGAATATATCTAAGATCAATCCCATGAGGCCTTCAGCTCCCCTTTTGAATTAGGTCTGAGATTCATCAAATACTAATGCCATTTTTATTTTCCTTAAATCATGGTGAGCGAACGAGCAGCCGTAAAGAAATAGTACAAGCAGAAGCTTGGTTTTGATTAAAGTACAGTAGAGATTCATTGAGTCTGTGTCGGCAGCTCCGTAGCTCCAACGGCTGTGAGCAGCGTTTTAAATAGGAGTCCCATTTAGCAAAATATATCTTCTTTAATGAGAAGGTAATAATATCGACTTAATCTTTTATACGAGATAAAAAATTAAGTCATTTTGCGAGTCGGTTGGCCTAAAATATTATTTAACAGAAAAGACGTCTAACTTCCTGTTTAATGAGGAAGGAGAGGAAGGACGTTGGAGTAATTTCACTTTATGTGATTATGTCTCGTTGACTCTAAAGGAACCAGTATTGTTCAATAGTGTCAGAATGACTTCTGTCATTGGTCTTATTCAGTGTCTGTGTCCAAAATGACACCCTATGACCTTATGGGCCCTGGTCAAAAGTAGTGCACTAAATAGGGCTCTACCCATAGGGCCCTGGTCAAAAGTAGTGCACTGAATAGGGCTCTACCCATAGGGCCCCGGTCAAAAGTAGTGCACTAAATAGGGCTCTACCCATAGGGCCCTGGTCAAAAGTAGTGCACTAAATAGGGCTCTACCCATAGGGTCCCGGTCAAAATTAGTGCACTGAATAGGGCTCTACCCATAGGGCCCTGGTCAAAAGTAGTGCACTAAATAGGGCTCTACCCATAGGGCCCCGGTCAAAAGTAGTGCACTAAATAGGGCTCTACCCATAGGGCCCTGGTCAAAAGTAGTGCACTAAATAGGGCTCTACCCATAGGGTCCCGGTCAAAAGTAGTGCACTAAATAGGGCTCTACCCCATAGGGTCCCGGTCAAAAGTAGTGCACTAAATAGGGCTCTACCCATAGGGCCCTGGTCAAAAGTAGTGCACTAAATAGGGCTCTACCCATAGGGCCCTGGTCAAAAGTAGTGCACTAAATAGGGCTCTACCCATAGGGCCCTGGTCAAAAGTAGTGCACTAAATAGGGCTCTACCCATAGGGCCCTGGTCAAAAGTAGTGCACTAAATAGGGCTCTACCCATAGGGTCCCGGTCAAAATTAGTGCACTGAATAGGGCTCTACCCATAGGGCCCTGGTCAAAAGTAGTGCACTAAATAGGGCTCTACCCATAGGGCCCCGGTCAAAAGTAGTGCACTAAATAGGGCTCTACCCATAGGGCCCTGGTCAAAAGTAGTGCACTAAATAGGGCTCTACCCATAGGGTCCCGGCCAAAAGTAGTGCACTAAATAGGGCTCTACCCCATAGGGCCCCGGTCAAAAGTAGTGCACTAAATAGGGCTCTACCCATAGGGCCCTGGTCAAAAGTAGTGCACTAAATAGGGCTCTACCCATAGGGCCCTGGTCAAAAGTAGTGCACTAAATAGGGCTCTACCCCATAGGGCCCTGGTCAAAAGTAGTGCACTAAATAGGGCTCTACCCATAGGGTCCCGGTCAAAAGTAGTGCACTAAATAGGGCTCTACCCATAGGGCCCTGGTCAAAAGTAGTGCACTAAATAGGGCTCTACCCATAGGGCCCTGGTCAAAAGTAGTGCACTAAATAGGGCTCTACCCATAGGGCCCTGGTCAAAAGTAGTGCACTAAATAGGGCTCTACCCATAGGGCCCCGGTCAAAAGTAGTGCACTGAATAGGGCTCTACCCATAGGGCCCCGGTCAAAAGTAGTGCACTAAATAGGGGATAGGATGCCATTTGGGATGCACACTCTGTAATTCGCTTTAATGCTAAATAAATACTCCTAGGACCTCATTACAACAGTTGACAGGTGTGTATCTATCTATCTATCTATCTATCTATCTATCTATCTATCTATCTCTCTCTCTCTCTCTCTCTCTCTCTCTCTCTCTCTCTCTCTCTCTCTCTCTCTCTCTCTCTCTCTCTCTCTCTCTCTCTCTCTCTCTCTCTCTCTCTCTCTCTCTCTCTCTCTCTCTCTCTCTCTCTCTCTCAGTTGGTAGGTGTGTCTATAGCAGTACACTCTTAGAATGAAGGGTTCCAAAACGGTTGGCTGTCCCCATCCATAGGAGAACCCTTTTTGATTCCAGACGGAACTCGTTTGGGTTCCATGTAGAACCCTCTGGGGAAAGAGTTCTACATTGAACCCAATAGGGTTCTACCTGTAATCAAAAGGGTTCTTCAATGGGTTCTCATGTGGGGACAGCCGAAGAAGGTTCTAAAGGTTCTAGAGGGCACCTTTCATTTCTAAGCGTGTATATCAGGAAGTTCATAGTGCTTGAAGCGACAGTCTCTACCATCTCCACTAATATAAATGAATTAAATTATATTATACACCATCAGACTTGACTATGACTTAAAACCTTATTAAAATGAGTTCAACTGTATTACCTTATTATAATCGGCATACTACACGTTACTGCATTTACATGAACTGTGTGCGAGTGTAAATGTACGACTATACTAAAGATATGAAACAATACAATGTGTAAAATCGTTCCGTTTTGTTGAATAGATGTTGAATTCCAGCCTTTCCTGTGACATATCGTTCCTCTAATTATACCTAGCACACACGGTAGGATTACCCACCAAGAGAGGAGACACGGTAGGATTAACCACTAAGAGAGGGGACAGTGAAATGGCATCGTCTGACATTTTAAAACACATTCCATTAGGCTTAAAGTGATAATGCTCGTTGCCATGGAACATTTGAATTTATATATTTCTTCGTCTTCTTTATGAAATGTATTTAAACCAGTTAGAGTCGGGTGTAAAAGGATTCTATTTTGCTGAGAACCGTTGTTATATAGAATAACATGAATAACCCGTTTTTCTTTTCACAATTTAAAAATATTATTAATTAAATACAAATATATTAATTAACTGGACATGCGTTTTAAATTTAAGTACATGCTAGTTGTTTTAACTGTTAGTTGTTTTAACAGGGCATATAAGCCTTGAAGCACAGAAGTCAAAGATTACCTCCCAGAAAACATAGTTTAATGTGTTTCAGTCTTAGTCCATGGTATGATAATAGTTTAATATGTTTCAGTCTGAGTCCATGGTATGATAATAGTTTAATTTAATATGTTTCAGTCTGAGTCCATGGTATGATAATAGTGTAATATGTTTCAGTCTGAGTCCATGGTATGATAATAGTTTAATTTAATATGTTTCAGTCTGAGTCCATGGTATGATAATAGTGTAATATGTTTCAGTCTGAGTCCATGGTATGATAATAGTGTAATCTGTTTCAGTCTGAGTCCATGGTATGATAATAGTGTAATGTGTTTCAGTCTGAGTCCATGGTATGATAATAGTGTAATATGTTTCAGTCTGAGTCCATGGTATGATAATAGTGTAATGTGTTTCAGTCTGAGTCCATGGTATGATAATAGTGTAATGTGTTTCAGTCTGAGTCCATGGTATGATAATAGTGTAATGTGTTTCAGTCTGAGTCCATGGTATGATAATAGTGTAATATGTTTCAGTCTGAGTCCATGGTATGATAATAGTGTAATGTGTTTCAGTCTGAGTCCATGGTATGATAATAGTGTAATGTGTTTCAGTCTGAGTCCATGGTATGATAATAGTGTAATGTGTTTCAGTCTGAGTCCATGGTATGATATTAGTGTATTGTGTTTCAGTCTGAGTCCATGGTATGATAATAGTGTAATATGTTTCAGTCTGAGTCCATGGTATGATAATAGTGTAATGTGTTTCAGTCTGAGTCCATGGTATGATAATAGTGTAATGTGTTTCAGTCTGAGTCCATGGTATGATAATAGTGTAATGTGTTTCAGTCTGAGTCCATGGTATGATAATAGTGTAATATGTTTCAGTCTGAGTCCATGGTATGATAATAGTGTAATGTGTTTCAGTCTGAGTCCATGGTATGATAATAGTGTAATGTGTTTCAGTCTGAGTCCATGGTATGATAATAGTGTAATGTGTTTCAGTCTGAGTCCATGGTATGATATTAGTGTATTGTGTTTCAGTCTGAGTCCATGGTATGATAATAGTGTATTGTGTTTCAGTCTGAGTCCATGGTATGATAATAGTGTAATGTGTTTCAGTCTGAGTCCATGGTATGATATTAGTGTATTGTGTTTCAGTCTGAGTCCATGGTATGATAATAGTGTAATATGTTTCAGTCTGAGTCCATGGTATGATATTCATGTAATGCACTACATGACAAAACGTATGTGGACACCAGCTCTTCGAACATCTCATTCCAAAATCATGGACATTAATAGGGAGTTGGTCCCCTATTTTCTGCTATAACTGACTCCAATCTTCTGGGAAGGCTTTCCACTAGATGTTGGAACATTGCTGTGGGGACTTGCTTCCATTCAGCCACAAGAGAATTAGTGAGGTCGGGCACTGATGTTTGGCGGTTAGGCCTGGCTCACAGTCGGCGTTCCAATTCATCCCAAAGGTGTTTGATGGAGTTAAGGTCAGGGCTCTGTGCAGGCCAGTCAAGTTCTTCCACACCGATCTCGACAAAACATTCCTGTACGGACAACACCTTCTGCACAGAGACATTGTCATGCTGAAACAGGAAACGACCTTCTCCAATCTGTTGCCACAAAGTTGAAAGCACAGAATTATCTAGAATGTCATTGTATGCTGTAGGGTTAAGATTTCCCTTCACTGGAACTAAGGGGCCCGAACCTTGAAAAACAGCCCTAGACCATTATTCCTCCTCCACCGAACTTTACAGTTGACATTATCCATTCGGGCAGGTAGCGTTCTCCTGACGCTCCCAACTAACAGTTATTGTGCTGACGTTGCTTCCAGAGGCAGTTTGGAACTCGGTAGTGAGTGTTGCAACCGAGGACAGACTATTTTTTACGCGCTTCAGCACTCAGCACTCAGCGGTCCCGTTCTGTGAGCTTGTGTGGTCTACCACTTCGCGGGCTGAGCCGTTGTTGCTCTTAGATGTTTCCACTTCACAATAAGAGCACTTACAGTTGACCAGGGAAGCTCTAGCAGGGCAGAAATGTTACAAACTGACTTGTTGAAAAGGTGGTGGACTCCTATGACGGTGCCACGTTGAAAGTCACTGAGCTCTTCAGTACGGGCCATTCTACTGCCAATGTTTTGTCTATGGAGATCGCATGGATGTGTGCTCGATTGTATACACCTGTTAGCGACAAGTGTGGCTGAAATAGCCGAATCCACTCATTTGAAGGGGTGTCCACATACTTTTGGCCATGTAATATATCATAACGTAATTTGGCATGCTGCCTTGTCTTAGAAGGAGAAGTTAATTGAAAAAGTGTATGGTTTGAATCCCACATTTAATTTAATGTGAAACCACACGGGAAGGTTGGATAGATCTGCATTGGCAAACAGTTAGTTTCATTAAATAGGAGGTCTAACAGTCAGTTGTATTAAATAAGGAGGTTTAACAGTTAGTTGTACTGAATAAGGAGGTATAACAGTTAGTTGTACTGAGTGAGGAGGTTTAACAGTTAGTTGTACTGAGTAAGGAGGTTTAACAGTTAGTTGTCCTGAGTAAGGAGGTATAACAGTTAGTTGTACTGAGTAAGGAGGTTTAACAGTTAGTTGTCCTGAGTAAGGAGGTTTAACAGTTAGTTGTACTGAATAAGGAGGTATAACAGTTAGTTGTACTGAGTAAGGAGGTATAACAGTTAGTTTCATTAAATAAGGAGGTTTAACAGTTAGTTGTACTGAGTAAGGAGGTCTAACAGTTAGTTGTACTGAGTGAGGAGGTTTAACAGTTAGTTGTACTGAGTGAGGAGGTATAACAGTTAGTTGTACTGAATAAGGAGGTTTAACAGTTAGTTGTACTGAGTAAGGAGGTTTAACAGTTAGTTGTACTGAGTGAGGAGGTATAACAGTTAGTTGTACTGAATAAGGAGGTTTAACAGTTAGTTGTACTGAGTAAGGAGGTTTAACAGTTAGTTGTACTGAGTGAGGAGGTTTAACAGTTAGTTGTACTGAGTGAGGAGGTTTAACAGTTAGTTGTACTGAATAAGGAGGTATAACAGTTAGTTGTACTGAGTAAGGAGGTATAACAGTTAGTTGTATTAAATAAGGAGGTTTAACAGTTAGTTGTACTGAGTAAGGAGGTTTAACAGTTAGTTGTACTGAATAAGGAGGTTTAACAGTTAGTTGTACTGAGTGAGGAGGTTTAACAGTTAGTTGTACTGAGTAAGGAGGTATAACAGTTAGTTGTACTGAATAAGGAGGTTTAACAGTTAGTTGTACTGAATAAGGAGGTATAACAGTTAGTTGTACTGAGTAAGGAGGTATAACAGTTAGTTGTACTGAATAAGGAGGTTTAACAGTTAGTTGTACTGAGTAAGGAGGTATAACAGTTAGTTGTACTGAGTGAGGAGGTTTAACAGTTAGTTGTACTGAATAAGGAGGTTTAACAGTTAGTTGTACTGAATAAGGAGGTATAACAGTTAGTTGTACTGAGTAAGGAGGTTTAACAGTTAGTTGTACTGAGTAAGGAGGTTTAACAGTTAGTTGTACTGAATAAGGAGGTATAACAGTTAGTTGTACTGAGTAAGGAGGTTTAACAGTTAGTTGTACTGAGTAAGGAGGTTTAACAGTCAGTTGTACTGAGTAAGGAGGTTTAACAGTTAGTTGTACTGAGTAAGGAGGTATAACGGCAGGTAGCCTAGTGGTTAGACCATTGAGCCAGTAACCAAAAGGTTCCCAGATCAAATCCCCGAGCTGACAAGATAAAACAACTGTCGTTCTGCCCCTGAACAAGGCAGTTAACCCGCTGTTCCTCGGCCGTCATTGTAAATAAGAATTTGTTCTTAAAACTGACTTGCCTAGTTAAATAAAGGTTAGATAAATAACAGTTAGTTGTATTGAATAAGGGTATGATAGCAGGTGTGTGTGTGTGTGCGTTCACCCGTTCAGCTGCTGTGTGAGCAGGTGGAGGTCGGCAGTCACACTTGGAATCTGATCATTTATTGCCCATCAGCCTACAAGTGCAAATTAGATGGAGCGAAATGTAACGCACACACACACACGCACGCACGCACGCACGCACGCACACACACACACACGAAGCATGCAAACACTAACTAAACTTGAAGTAGGAACTCGGACAACTTGCATTGTGTCTTAGTTAAAACACTGTCGTCATGCCATTGGCTATCTCATTGTCTTCTGGAATAGCCGAGTCTCTAGGGAAAAACAGAGTGAAGGAGCCCTAGTCTCTATGGAGAAACAGAGTGAAGGAGCCCTAGTCTCTATGGAGAAACAGAGTGAAGGAGCCCTAGTCTCTATGGAGAAACAGAGTGAAGGAGCCCTAGTCTCTAGGGAAAAACAGAGTGAAGGAGTCCTAGTCTCTATGGAGAAACAGAGTGAAGGGGTCCTAGTCTCTATGGAGAAACAGAGTGAAGGAGTCCTAGTCTCTATGGAGAAACAGAGTGAAGGGGTCCTAGTCTCTATGGAGAAACAGAGTGAAGGAGTCCTAGTCTCTAGGGGGAAACAGAGTGAAGGAGCCCTAGTCTCTAGGGAGAAACAGAGTGAAGGTGCCCTAGTCTCTAGGGGGAAACAGAGTGAAGGGGTCCTAGTCTCTATGGAGAAACAGAGTGAAGGTGCCCTAGTCTCTAGGTGGAAACAGAGTGAAGGAGCCCTAGTCTCTAGGGAGAAACAGAGTGAAGGAGCCCTAGTCTCTAGGGGGAAACAGAGTGAAGGGGCCCTAGTCTCTATGGAGAAACAGAGTGAAGGAGCCCTAGTCTCTAGGGGGAAACAGAGTGAAGGGGCCCTAGTCTCTATGGAGAAACAGAGTGAAGGAGCCCTAGTCTCTATGGAGAAACAGAGTGAAGGAGCCCTAGTCTCTAGGGGGAAACAGAGTGAAGGAGCCCTAGTCTCTATGGAGAAACAGAGTGAAGGAGTCCTAGTCTCTATGGAGAAACAGAGTGAAGGAGTCCTAGTCTCTATGGAGAAACAGAGTGAAGGAGTCCTAGTCTCTAGGGAGAAACAGAGTGAAGGAGCCCTAGTCTCTATGGAGAAACAGAGTGAAGGAGTCCTAGTCTCTATGGAGAAACAGAGTGAAGGAGTCCTAGTCTCTAGGGAGAAACAGAGTGAAGGGGCCCTAGTCTCTAAGGAGAAACAGAGTGAAGGAGTCCTAGTCTCTAGGGAGAAACAGAGTGAGGGAGCCCTAGTCTCTAGGGAGAAACAGAGTGAAGGAGCCCTAGTCTCTATGGAGAAACAGAGTGAAGGAGTCCTAGTCTCTATGGAGAAACAGAGTGAAGGAGCCCTAGTCTCTATGGAGAAACAGAGTGAAGGAGCCCTAGTCTATAGGGAAAAACAGAGTGAAGGAGCCCTAGTCTCTATGGAGAAACAGAGTGAAGGAGTCCTAGTCTCTATGGAGAAACAGAGTGAAGGAGCCCTAGTCTCTATGGAGAAACAGAGTGTAGGAGCCCTAGTATCTAGGGATGAACAGAGTGAAGGAGTCGTAGTCTCTATAGAGAGAAACAGAGTGAAGGAGCTCTAGTCTCTATGGAGAAACAGAGTGAAGGAGTCCTAGTCTCTATGGAGAAACAGAGTGAAGGAGCCCTAGTCTCTATAGAGAGAAACAGAGTGAAGGGGCCCTAGTCTCTATGGAGAAACAGAGTGAAGGAGCCCTAGTCTCTATGGAGAAACAGAGTGAAGGAGCCCTAGTCTCTAGGGAGAAACAGAGTGAAGGAGCCCTAGTCTCTATGGAGAAACAGAGTGAAGGAGCCCTAGTCTCTATGGAGAAACAGAGTGAAGGAGTCCTAGTCTCTATGGAGAAACAGAGTGAAGGAGCCCTAGTCTCTAGGGAAAAACAGAGTGAAGGAGCCCTAGTCTCTATGGAGAAACAGAGTGAAGGAGCCCTAGTCTCTATGGAGAAACAGAGTGAAGGAGACCTAGTCTCTATGGAGAAACAGAGTGAAGGAGCCCTAGTCTCTATGGAGAAACAGAGTGAAGGAGCCCTAGTCTCTATGGAGAAACAGAGTGAAGGAGCCCTAGTCTCTACGGAGAAACAGAGGGAAAGAGCCCTAGTCTCTATGGAGAAACAGAGTGAAGGAGCCCTAGTCTCTATGGAGAAACAGAGTGAAGGAGCCCTAGTCTCTATGGAGAAACAGAGTGAAGGAGACCTAGTCTCTATGGAGAAACAGAGTGAAGGAGCCCTAGTCTCTATGGAGAAACAGAGTGAAGGAGACCTAGTCTCTATGGAGAAACAGAGTGAAGGAGTCCTAGTCTCTAGGGAAAAACAGAGTGAAGGAGTCCTAGTCTCTATGGAGAAACAGAGTGAAGGAGCCCTAGTCTCTATGGAGAAACAGAGTGAAGGAGCCCTAGTCTCTATGGAGAAACAGAGTGAAGGAGTCCTAGTCTCTATGGAGAAACAGAGTGAAGGAGTCCTAGTCTCTATGGAGAAACAGAGTGAAGGAGCCCTAGTCTCTATGGAGAAACAGAGTGAAGGAGTCCTAGTCTCTATGGAGAAACAGAGTGAAGGAGTCCTAGTCTCTATGGAGAAACAGAGTGAAGGAGCCCTAGTCTCTATGGAGAAACAGAGTGAAGGAGTCCTAGTCTCTAGGGAAAAACAGCGTGAAGGGGCCCTAGTCTCTATGGAGAAACAGAGTGAAGGAGCCCTAGTCTCTAGGGAAAAACAGCGTGAAGGGGCCCTAGTCTCTATGGAGAAACAGAGTGAAGGAGCCCTAGTCTCTATGGAGAAACAGAGTGAAGGAGACCTAGTCTCTATGGAGAAACAGAGTGAAGGGGCCCTAGTCTCTAGGGAGAAACAGAGTGAAGGAGCCCTAGTCTCTAGGGAGAAACAGAGTGAAGGAGCCCTAGTCTCTATGGAGAAACAGAGTGAAGGAGCCCTAGTCTCTAGGGAGAAACAGAGTGAAGGAGCCCTAGTCTCTAGGGAGAAACAGAGTGAAGGAGCCCTAGTCTCTAGGGAGAAACAGTGAAGGAGCCCTAGTCTCTATAGGGAGAAACAGAGTGAAGGAGCCCTAGTCTCTATGGAGAAACAGAGTGAAGGAGCCCTAGTCTCTATAGGGAGAAACAGAGTGAAGGAGTCCTAGTCTCTATAGGGAGAAACAGAGTGAAGGAGTCCTAGTCTCTATAGGGAGAAACAGAGTGAAGGAGCCCTAGTCTCTATAGGGAGAAACAGAGTGAAGGAGTCCTAGTCTCTATAGGGAGAAACAGAGTGAAGGAGCCCTAGTCTCTAGGGAGAAACAGAGTGAAGGAGCCCTAGTCTCTAGGGAGAAACAGAGTGAAGGAGCCCTAGTCTCTATAGGGAGAAACAGAGTGAAGGAGCCCTAGTCTCTATAGGGAGAAACAGAGTGAAGGAGCCCTAGTCTCTATGGAGAAACAGAGTGAAGGAGCCCTAGTCTCTAGGGAGAAACAGAGTGAAGGAGCCCTAGTCTCTATGGAAAAACAGCGTGAAGGGGCCCTAGTCTCTATGGAGAAACAGA
>NW_024059877.1:12500-20000 GCF_016432855.1 Salvelinus namaycush | reverse complement strand
GTCTCACATCCCTCAAACGTGTCCGTTTCACGTTTCCTAATCGGACTGAGCAGTTTGCCACCACCGCCGATTCTCTAGGACATGGAAGTCCTGTTGTCAAAAGTCAGGTTTCTCAAATCGCGCCGGTACCTGTCTGGTCCACCCACCAGGGAGTGTGTCATCGCCGGACAGGCCGAATTATCGAAAAAAGGCGTGTCAATCGATAGATTTCAATGTGCTCCGATTTTTTGCCAAAAGTTTGTGGACACTAAAACCGTTAAAACGTTAATAACACAAAAAATACAACTCCAATCTGGTTGAGGTTTTTTTTGCACGAAAGGGTACAAATAGACGAACATTTTCATCTAATTATAACCGTTTTTCTATAAAACATTTTAATAGAAAATCGTGTTTTAATGTTTTGGGGAAAAAAATCACTTGCCTGTACAATAGATTCCTATGGTTCCGAATTTTTTTTTACAGTGGATAACTGTTGACCATCACGAGAGAGGGTATGAGCCAAAATTTGGGGCATCTAGCCCATCGGGAATTATGTTTTATCATTATTTCAAGATTTCGGGAATTGGTCGAAAAAGTGACAGAGTGCCACTGCCGTGCACCTGGTATTATTTTTGGGTTACCAGGTGCATATTTTTATAATGGTTTTAAATGATTTTAGATAGGCTACATACCTCAATACCCTATATGGAACAACCATACTACGGACCCAAGTCAGTTGGGGCCGGCCTGAGTGATTTATGAAGCTTTTAAAAAATGTCTGTACTCATCCTCCCTTCTGTGCACCTGGTATTATTTTTGGGTTACCAGGTGCTCCTATTGAAATCGAATGAGTGCACCTGGTATTATTTTTGGGTTACCAGGTGCTGCTATTGAAATCGAATGAAAATGATTTTAAATGGCCTGCAGACACCCATGCCCGCTATGGGAGCACCATACTATGGGCACAAGTCAGTGGGGGCCGGCCTGAGGGATTTATGGAGCTTTTCAAAAAAGGTCCGAAAATATTCTATGTTGAACTACTCAGGAAAAACGGCTAAGTGCCCTCTTTTGGGTTACCAGGTGCTCCTATTGAAATCGAATGAGTGCACCTGGTATTATTTTTGGGTTACCAGGTGCTGCTATTGAAATCGAATGAAAATGAATTTAAATGACCTGCCCACACCCATGCCCGCTATGGGAGCACCATACTACGGGCACAAGTCAGTGGCCACCGGCCTAAAAGATTTATGGAGCTTTTAAAAAATAAGGTCTGAATACTTTATATGTTGAACTACTCAGGAAAAACGACAGAGTGCCCACTTTTTGGGTTACCAGGTGCCCCTATTGAAATCGAATGAAAACGAATTTAAATGACCTGCAGACACCCATGCCCGCTATGGGAGCACCATAGTAGGGGCACAAGTCAGTGGCCACCGGCCTAAGGGATTTATGGAGCTTTTATATAAAATGTCTGTACTCATCCTCCCCTCCGTGCACCTGGTATTATTTTTGGGTTACCAGGTGCTCCTATTCTAATCGAATGAAAATGAATTTTAAGGGCCTGCCCACACCCATGCCCGCTATGGGAGCACCATACTATGGGCACAAGTCAGTGGCCACCGGCCTAAGGGATTTATGGAGCTTTTCAAAAATAAGGTCTGAATACTTTCTATGTTGAACTACTCAGGAAAAACGACAGAGTGCCCACTTTTTGGGTTACCAGGTGCCCCTATTTAAATCGAATGAAAACGAATTTAAATGACCTGCAGACACCCATGCCCGCTATGGGAGCACCATACTACGGGCACAAGTCAGTAGGCACCGGCCTAAGGGATTTATGGAGCTTTTATATAAAAGGTCTGTCCGCATCCTCACTACTGACACCACCTTATGTTAGTTTGGGTTACCAGGTGCTGCTACAGAAATCGAATGAAAATGACTTTTAAGGGCCTGCCCACACCCATGCCCGATATGGGAGCACCATACTACGGGCACAAGTCAGTAGGCACCGGCCTAAGGGATTTATGGAGCTTTTCAAAAAAAGTCCGAAAATATTCTATGTTGAACTATTCAGGAAAAACGACAGAGTGCCCTCTTTTTGGGTTACCAGGTGCCCCTATTGAAATCGAATGAAAACGACTTTTAATAGCCTGCCCACACCCATGCCCGATATGGGAGCACCATACTACGGGCACAAGTCAGTAGGCACCGGCCTAAGGGATTTATGGAGCTTTTCAAAAAAAGTCCGAAAATATTCTATGTTGAACTATTCAGGAAAAACGACAGAGTGCCCTCTTTTTGGGTTACCAGGTGCCCCTATTGAAATCGAATGAAAACGACTTTTAATAGCCTGCCCACACCCATGCCCGATATGGGAGCACCATACTACGGGCACAAGTCAGTAGGCACCGGCCTAAGGGATTTATGGAGCTTTTCAAAAAAAGTCCGAAAATATTCTATGTTGAACTATTCAGGAAAAACGACAGAGTGCCCTCTTTTTGGGTTACCAGGTGCCCCTATTGAAATCGAATGAAAACGACTTTTAATAGCCTGCCCACACCCATGCCCGATATGGGAGCACCATACTACGGGCACAAGTCAGTAGGCACCGGCCTAAGGGATTTATGGAGCTTTTCAAAAAAAGTCCGAAAATATTCTATGTTGAACTATTCAGGAAAAACGACAGAGTGCCCTCTTTTTGGGTTACCAGGTGCCGCTATTGAAATCGAATGAAAACGACTTTTAAGGGCCTGCCCACGCCCATGCCCGATATGGGAGCACCATAGTAGGGGCCCAAGTCAGTAGGCACCGGCCTAAGGGATTTATGGAGCTTTTCAAAAAAAGTCCGAAAATATTCTATGTTGAATTATTCAGGAAAAACGACAGAGTGCCCTCTTTTTGGGTTACCAGGTGCCGCTATTGAAATCGAATGAAAATGAATTTAAAGGGCCTGCCCACGCCCATGCCCGATATGGGAGCACCATAGTAGGGGCCCAAGTCAGTAGGCACCGGCCTAAGGGATTTATGGAGCTTTTCAAAAAAAGTCCGAAAATATTCTATGTTGAATTATTCAGGAAAAACGACAGAGTGCCCTCTTTTTGGGTTACCAGGTGCCGCTATTGAAATCGAATGAAAATGAATTTAAAGGGCCTGCCCACACCCATGCCCGCTATGGGAGCACCATACTACGGGCACAAGTCAGTGGCCACCGGCCTAAGGGATTTATGGAGCTTTTATATAAAATGTCTGTCCGCATCCTCACTACTGACACCACCTTATGTTAGTTTGGGTTACCAGGTGCTGCTATAGAAATCGAATGAAAATGAATTTAAAGGGCCTGCCCACACCCATGCCCGCTATGGGAGCACCATACTACGGGCACAAGTCAGTAGGCACCGGCCTAAGGGATTTATGGAGCTTTTATATAAAAGGTCTGAATACTTTCTAAGTTGAACTTTTCAGGAAAAACGACAGAGTGCCCTCTTTTTGGGTTACCAGGTGCCCCTATTTAAATCGAATGAAAATGAATTTAAAGGGCCTGCCCACACCCATGCCCGCTATGGGAGCACCATACTACGGGCACAAGTCAGTGGCCACCGGCCTAAGGGATTTATGGAGCTTTTATATAAAATGTCTGTCCGCATCCTCACTACTGACACCACCTTATGTTAGTTTGGGTTACCAGGTGCTGCTATAGAAATCGAATGAAAATGAATTTAAAGGGCCTGCCCACACCCATGCCCGCTATGGGAGCACCATACTACGGGCACAAGTCAGTAGGCACCGGCCTAAGGGATTTATGGAGCTTTTATATAAAAGGTCTGAATACTTTCTAAGTTGAACTTTTCAGGAAAAACGACAGAGTGCCCTCTTTTTGGGTTACCAGGTGCCCCTATTTAAATCGAATGAAAATGAATTTAAAGGGCCTGCCCACACCCATGCCCGCTATGGGAGCACCATACTACGGGCACAAGTCAGTGGCCACCGGCCTAAGGGATTTATGGAGCTTTTATATAAAATGTCTGTCCGCATCCTCACTACTGACACCACCTTATGTTAGTTTGGGTTACCAGGTGCTGCTATAGAAATCGAATGAAAATGAATTTAAAGGGCCTGCCCACACCCATGCCCGCTATGGGAGCACCATACTACGGGCACAAGTCAGTAGGCACCGGCCTAAGGGATTTATGGAGCTTTTATATAAAAGGTCTGAATACTTTCTAAGTTGAACTTTTCAGGAAAAACGACAGAGTGCCCTCTTTTTGGGTTACCAGGTGCCCCTATTTAAATCGAATGAAAATGAATTTAAAGGGCCTGCCCACACCCATGCCCGCTATGGGAGCACCATACTACGGGCACAAGTCAGTGGCCACCGGCCTAAGGGATTTATGGAGCTTTTATATAAAATGTCTGTCCGCATCCTCACTACTGACACCACCTTATGTTAGTTTGGGTTACCAGGTGCTGCTATAGAAATCGAATGAAAATGAATTTAAAGGGCCTGCCCACACCCATGCCCGCTATGGGAGCACCATACTACGGGCACAAGTCAGTAGGCACCGGCCTAAGGGATTTATGGAGCTTTTATATAAAAGGTCTGAATACTTTCTAAGTTGAACTTTTCAGGAAAAACGACAGAGTGCCCTCTTTTTGGGTTACCAGGTGCCCCTATTTAAATCGAATGAAAATGAATTTAAAGGGCCTGCCCACACCCATGCCCGCTATGGGAGCACCATACTACGGGCACAAGTCAGTGGCCACCGGCCTAAGGGATTTATGGAGCTTTTATATAAAATGTCTGTCCGCATCCTCACTACTGACACCACCTTATGTTAGTTTGGGTTACCAGGTGCTGCTATAGAAATCGAATGAAAATGAATTTAAAGGGCCTGCCCACACCCATGCCCGCTATGGGAGCACCATACTACGGGCACAAGTCAGTGGCCACCGGCCTAAGGGATTTATGGAGCTTTTAAAAAATAAGGTCTGTACTCATCCTCCCCTCCGTGCACCTGGTATTATTTTTGGGTTACCAGGTGCTCCTATTGAAATCGAATGAGTGCACCTGGTATTATTTTTGGGTTACTAGGTGCTCCTATTGAAATAGAATGAAAATGACACACAAAGACAAGGATTAATTGCAAAAATATTATATTTATTTTGAGTTCTTCATTGATTGATTTGTCTCTCAATTAATGTCCGAGCTTGGCTTGCGTTACGAGGCAAATTATGGTAACGGTAGTAACGTGACTGTGTTTCCAGAGAGTGACACATATGGTCAGCCACAGTTCCCCGGTCTGTAACCGACCCATGGTTAAAGTTCAGTGTTGCAATGCTTCGTCGAATTGTTCCAAATGTCACTTTACTTCCAATGCCGAACTCTGCAAAAATCTTTCCCACAAATGCACAGAGATTAAGGTATGGTTTCCCGCAGGATGTGAAAAAGAAGAGTGTTGTGTCTGGGGTAATTCCACTCAGATGAGGCCGGATCGCATGGAATTGTTTAAGCCAAGTGTATTCCTCCTGCGATAGAACTATTCTGCACTCCCCGAAGCTGGAGTTCGTTTTGTGGCTTGCAACGCACATCTGATAACCCCCACTTTCCAAGGATACTTCTGTAAAATCACTCTCACTGAACATGGTGACTGGGGATCGTCGAGTGCCATTAAATATGGCCAACCGGCTGGACATGAGAGCCGCAAACCTGCGTCTGTCAGAGGAGGTGGCTCGCACTTCCAGCCTACTGAGAACAGCAGGAATAGATTGATTACTTAACTCAACAAATCGGTTTAAATCAGCAGCGCTGAGCACCTCGTCCCTGCAGCGTCTGCGAAATTGTGCCTTGTGCGTTGCCTGACTCTGCCTAGAACTCCTGTCCATCTTTGCAAAGCATAGTAACATTTTTCGAATCATACTGACTTCACATTGCATATTTTGCGGCCGGAACTCTATAAGATATTTCAGGAAACTTCGAACATCGGATCGGTACATTTTTAACGTGGATGGTGCCAAACCACGGCCTTCAATCTGCCCATACCAGTCATACACACGCATGTAGCTGTCCAGAAAACACAGTCCTTCATCGAGTTTGCCCTCGGACATAATGTAGAGGAATTCCCGTACTCGGGACAGACTGCTGCGACTATTATCAATGCGTTTAACCGAAGGGTTGATACCATTAGTAAAGGTCGCATAGTCTTTAAAAATTAGAGTATTCCAACCTTGATTCATTGGCGACACACCGGCGTCTTCATCACTGTCGGAGTTGGTGGATGTCGACACGACGCAGGCTTGCTCCCTCGGTTCCGGGCGTTGTTCACCACCGATAGGACTGGTTGACTGCACCGCCGACTGCTCACTCTCGCCACTCAGTTGCTTCTCCGGGGAACAATCGCTGTCAACAGACTGCATAAACCCAGAGTCGTCACCGGGCTCCAGCCGCTGTTCAATGTCGTTGTTAGGCAGCTCTATATCAGTCGAAACCCGGCTAGATTGCACAGCGTGCTTCCATGATAACGTCTTAATCTTAAGTCCATGGACAGTCTTAAAATGTTTGTCGAGCCGCGCGATATGCGTCTTGGTACAAAGTCCACAGTCATGTCGTTGTTTGCTGTACATAGCTTCTCTCTCCTGCCTGCCTTCCTCCGTGTATGTTTGTGTCTGCCAAGAAGCCGAACTCTAATCATGGGTCCTAATTATAGCCAGGTGTGGATACAGGCGTGGCATTGTTAATTGGACTGGAGGGAAATTGAAAGGCCAAGGCCACCTAGTTTCCGCTATACTCCCATGAGTGTGCTTGGCTCAGTGTGTAGAGCCCCCGACTATCACTCAGGAGACCGGGGTTCGAGACCCAGGTGAGGCACACTAATTGCTCTCATTTTACCCCCCCTAAAGAAGGTCTTGAAAGGCCAAGGCAACCTAGTTTCTGCTCTACTCCCATGAGTGTGCTTGGCTCAGTGTGTAGAGCCCCCGACTATCACTCAGGAGACCGGGGTTCGAGACCCAGGTGAGGCACACTAATTGCTCTCATTTTACCCCCCCTAAAGAAGGTCTTGAAAGGCCAAGGCAACCTAGTTTCTGCTCTACTCCCATGAGTGTGCTTGGCTCAGTGTGTAGAGCCCCCGACTATCACTCAGGAGACCGGGGTTCGAGACCCAGGTGAGGCACACTAATTGCTCTCATTTTACCCCCCCTAAAGAAGGTCTTGAAAGGCCAAGGCAACCTAGTTTCTGCTCTACTCCCATGAGTGTGCTTGGCTCAGTGTGTAGAGCCCCCGACTATCACTCAGGAGATCGGGGTTCGAGACCCAGGTGAGGCACACTAATTGCTCTCATTTTACCCCCCCTAAAGAAGGTCTTGAAAGGCCAAGGCAACCTAGTTTCTGCTAAACTCCCAGGACACTGATGGCGGTGGTACAGCACCGAACGACCTAAGCCAGCGATCATGTTCGAGGCTGTTCGAGTCCCATGTGACGGGAACTCACTGCTCTCATTTTACCCCCCTAAAGAAGGTCTTGAAAGG
>NW_024059876.1:0-30314 GCF_016432855.1 Salvelinus namaycush | reverse complement strand
GACCAGAATAGTCACACAGTACAGCCTCTCACTGTGACAAGGATAGTCACACAGTACAGCCTCTCACTGTGACAAGGATAGTCACACAGTACAGCCTCTCACTGTGACCAGGATAGTCACACAGTCCAGCCTCTCACTATAGACCTGTGACCAGGATAATCACACAGTCCAGCCTCTCACTATAGAACTGTGACCAGGATAGTCACACAGTCAGCCTCTCACTATAGAACTGTGACCAGGATAATCACACAGTCCCAGCCTCTCACTATAGAACTGTGACCAGGATAGTCACACAGTCCAGCTCTCACTATAGAACTGTGAACAGGAAATCACACAGTACAGCCTCTCACTATAGACCTGTGACCAGGATAATCACACAGTACAGCCTCTCACTATAGAACTGTGACCAGGATAGTCACCCAGTACAGCCTCTCACTATAGAACTGTGACCAGATAGTCACACAGTACATTCTCTCACTGTGACCAGGATAGTCACACAGTACAGCCTCTCACTATAGCCCTGTGACCAGGATAATCACACAGTACAGCCTCTCACTATAGAACTGTGACCAGGATAGTCACACAGTACAGCCTCTCACTGTGACCAGGATAGTCACACAGTCCAGCCTCTCACTATAGAACTGTGACCAGAATAGTCACACAGTACAGCCTCTCACTGTGACAAGGATAGTCACACAGTACAGCCTCTCACTGTGACAAGGATAGTCACACAGTACAGCCTCTCACTGTGACCAGGATAGTCACACAGTACAGCCTCCACTATAAACTGTGACCAGGATAGTCACACAGTACAGCTCTCACTATAGAACTGTGACCAGGATAGTCACACAGTCCAGCCTCTCACTATAGACCTGTGACCAGGATAATCACACAGTCCAGCCTCTCACTATAGACCTGTGACCAGGATAATCACACAGTCCAGCCTCTCACTATAGAACTGTGACCAGGATAATCACACAGTCCAGCCTCTCACTATAGAACTGTGACCAGGATAATCACACAGTCCAGCCTCTCACTATAGACCTGTGACCAGGATAGTCACACAGTACAGCCTCTCACTATAGAACTGTGACCAGGATAGTCACACAGTCCAGCCTCTCACTATAGACCTGTGACCAGGATAATCACACAGTCCAGCCCTCTCACTATAGAACTGTGACCAGGATAGTCACACAGTCCAGCCTCTCACTATAGAACTGTGACCAGATATCACACAGTCCAGCCTCTCACTATAGAACTGTGACCAGGATAGTCACACAGTCCAGCCTCTCACTATAGAACTGTGACCAGGATAATCACAGTCCAGCTCTCACTATAGAACTGTGACCAGGATAGTCACACAGTACAGCCTCTCACTAGAGACCTGTGGACCAGGATAATCACACAGTACAGCCTCTCACTATAGAACTGTGACCAGGATAATCACACAGTACAGCCTCTCACTATAGAACTGTGACCAGGATAGTCACACAGTACAGCCTCTCACTATAGAACTGTGACCAGGATAGTCACACAGTACATTCTCTCACTGTGACCAGGATAGTCACACAGTACAGCCTCTCACTATAGCCCTGTGACCAGGATAATCACACAGTACAGCCTCTCACTATAGAACTGTGACCAGGATAGTCACACAGTCCAGCCTCTCACTATAGACCTGTGACCAGGATAGTCACACAGTCCAGCCTCTCACTATAGAACTGTGACCAGGATAGTCACACAGTCCAGCCTCTCACTATAGAACTGTAACCAGGATAGTCACACAGTCCAGCCTCTCACTATAGAACTGTGACCAGGATAGTCACACAGTCCAGCCTCTCACTATAGAACTGTGACCAGGATAGTCACACAGTCCAGCCTCTCACCTATAGAACTGTGACCAGGATAGTCACACAGTACCGCCTCTCACTATAGAACTGTGACCAGGATAGTCCACACAGTCCAGCCTCTCACTATAGAACTGTGACCAGGATAGTCACACAGTCCAGCCTCTCACTATAGACCTGTGACCAGGATAGTCACACAGTACAGCCTCTCACTACAGACCTGTGACCAGGATAATCACACAGTCCAGCCTCTCACTATAGAACTGTGACCAGGATAGTCACACAGTACAAGCCTCTCACTATAGACCTGTGACCAGGATAATCACACAGTCCAGCCTCTCACTATAGAACTGTGACCAGGATAGTCACACAGTACAGCCTCTCACTGTGACCAGGATAGTCACACAGTCCAGCCTCTCACTATAGAACTGTGACCAGAATAGTCACACAGTACAGCCTCTCACTGTGACAAGGATAGTCACACAGTACAGCCTCTCACTGTGACCAGGATAGTCACACAGTACAGCCTCTCACTATAGAACTGTGACCAGGATAGTCACACAGTACAGCCTCTCACTATAGAACTGTGACCAGGATAGTCACACAGTCCAGCCTCTCACTATAGACCTGTGACCAGGATAATCACACAGTCCAGCCTCTCACTATAGAACTGTGACCAGGATAGTCACACAGTACATTCTCTCACTGTGACCAGGATAGTCACACAGTACAGCCTCTCACTATAGCCCTGTGACCAGGATAATCACACAGTACAGCCTCTCACTATAGAACTGTGACCAGGATAGTCACACAGTCCAGCCTCTCACTATAGACCTGTGAACAGGATAGTCACACAGTCCAGCCTCTCACTATAGAACTGTGACCAGGATAGTCACACAGTCCAGCCTCTCACTATAGAACTGTGACCAGGATAGTCACACAGTCCAGCCTCTCACTATAGAACTGTGACCAGGATAGTCACACAGTCCAGCCTCTCACTATAGAACTGTGACCAGGATAGTCACACAGTCCAGGCCTCTCACTATAGAACTGTGACCAGGATAGTCACACAGTACCGCCTCTCACTATAGAACTGTGACCAGGATAGTCACACAGTCCAGCCTCTCACTATGGAACTGTGACCAGGATAGTCACACAGTCCAGCCTCTCACTATAGACCGTGACCAGGATAGTCCACAGTACAGCCTCTCACTACAGACCTGTGACCAGGATAATCACACAGTCCAGCCTCTCACTATAGAACTGTGACCAGGATAGTCACACAGTACAGCCTCTCACTATAGACCTGTGACCAGGATAATCACACAGTCCAGCCTCTCACTATAGAACTGTGACCAGGATAGTCACACAGTACAGCCTCTCACTGTGACCAGGATAGTCACACAGTCCAGCCTCTCACTATAGAACTGTGACCAGAATAGTCACACAGTACAGCCTCTCACTGTGACAAGGATAGTCACACAGTACAGCCTCTCACTGTGACAAGGATAGTCACACAGTACAGCCTCTCACTGTGACCAGGATAGTCACACAGTCCAGCCTCTCACTATAGACCTGTGACCAGGATAATCACACAGTCCAGCCTCTCACTATATAACTGTGACCAGGATAGTCACACAGTCCAGCCTCTCACTATAGAACTGTGACCAGGATAATCACACAGTCCAGCCTCTCACTATAGAACTGTGACCAGGATAGTCACACAGTCCAGCCTCTCACTATAGAACTGTGAACAGGATAATCACACAGTCCAGCCTCTCACTATAGACCTGTGACCAGGATAATCACACAGTAACAGCCTCTCACTATAGAACTGTGACCAGGATAGTCACACAGTACAGCCTCTCACTATAGAACTGTGACCAGGATAGTCACACAGTACATTCTCTCACTGTGACCAGGATAGTCACACAGTACAGCCTCTCACTATAGCCCTGTGACCAGGATATCACACAGTACAGCCTCTCACTATAGAACTGTGACCAGGATAGTCACACAGTCCAGCCTCTCACTATAGACCTGTGACCAGGATAGTCACACAGTCCAGCCTCTCACTATAGAACTGTGACCAGGATAGTCACACAGTCCAGCCTCTCACTATAGAACTGTGACCAGGATAGTCACACAGTCCAGCCTCTCACTATAGAACTGTGACCAGGATAGTCACACAGTCCAGCCTCTCACTATAGAACTGTGACCAGGATAGTCACACAGTCCAGCCTCTCACTATAGAACTGTGACCAGGATAGTCACACAGTACCGCCTCTCACTATAGAACTGTGACCAGGATAGTCACACAGTCCAGCCTCTCACTATAGAACTGTGACCAGGATAGTCACACAGTCCAGCCTCTCACTATAGACCTGTGACCAGGATATTCACACAGTACAGCCTCTCACTATTGAACTGTGACCAGGATAATCACACAGTCCAGCCTCTCACTATAGACCTGTGACCAGGATAGTCACACAGTACAGCCTCTCACTATAGACCTGTGACCAGGATAGTCACACAGTCCAGCCTCTCACTATAGACCTGTGACCAGGATAGTCACACAGTCCAGCCTCTCACTATAGAACTGTGACCAGGATAGTCACACAGTCCCAGCCTCTCACTATAGAACTGTGACCAGGATAGTCACACAGTCCAGCCTCTCACTATAGAACTGTGACCAGGATAGTCACACAGTCCAGCCTCTCACTATAGAACTGTGACCAGGATAGTCACACAGTCCAGCCTCTCACTATAGAAACTGTGACCAGGATAGTCACACAGTACCGCCTCTCACTATATAACTGTGACCAGGATAGTCACACAGTCCAGCCTCTCACTATACTGGGGGTAACTGTGACCAGGATAGTCACACAGTCCAGCCTCTCACTATAGACCTGTGACCAGGATAGTCACACAGTACAGCCTCTCACTATAGAACTGTGACCAGGATAATCACACAGTCCAGCCTCTCACTATAGACCTGTGACCAGGATAGTCACACAGTACAGCCTCTCACTATAGAACTGTGACCAGGATAGTCACACAGTCCAGCCTCTCACTATAGACCTGTGACCAGGATAGTCACACAGTCCAGCCTCTCACTATAGACCTGTGACCAGGATAGTCACACAGTCCAGCCTCTCACTATAGAACTGCGACCAGGATAATTGTGCTTGAAAAGTATAGTGTTCCTTTACAAGATCTTCCTACTTCCTGTTATTCGAGTTCAAAAGCATCAGGGCAAAACATATTATTATTTTGTACAATTTTTGTTTTGTTTTCCTAAACAGCGATGCGTATATTTGCTGATTGACTGTGTATGTCTGGGTATTCTCTCATTGATTTGTGGAATACAGTAGGGTAATTACATATGGGCTAAATGAACCATGACAAAGCTGAACATTTTAATTTTCTCACAAGGAGACGATATGAGGGAGAGGAGGAGAGAGATGAGAGAGAGAGGTGGGGAGATATAGAAAGATAGAGAGAGAGAGAGAGAGAGAGAGAGAGAGAGAGAGAGAGAGAGAGAGAGAGAGAGAATCTTTCCAACATCCTTTGTCTTTCTCCTCTAATCCAGTTCACATCCATGGTGTTGTCATTTTGATGTATGAGTCTTTACAGGCACATCTCCCTGCCATTTCTAGCCTATAAAAAAATCTATGCAGCCGTCCACATCATGTGTGATGATATCAGCGGTCTGATGTATGTCTGCCTTAAAGTTCCATCAAACTGAAGACTCCTATAGCATCAGCCTACCCTTAGAGCCAGCTCGCCATTTGAGAGGCGCAGTCTGCCACCTGAATGTTAATACAGTACGGTTAGCATTTTGTCCAGTCTGGTACCTGCTCTGTGTGTTAATACACTACAGTTAGCATTTTGACCAGTCTGGTACCTGCTCTGTGTGTTAATACAGGACGGTTAGCATTTTGACCAGTCTGGTACCTGCTCTGTGTGTTAATACAGTACGGTTAGCATTTTGTCCTGTCTGCTATCTGCTCTGTGTGTTAATATAGTACGGTTAGCATTTTGACCAGTCTGGTACCTGCTCTGTGTGTTAATACAGTACGGTTAGCATTTTGACCAGTCTGGTACCTGCTCTGTGTTTTAATACAGTACGGTTAGCATTTTGACCAGTCTGGTACCTGCTCTGTGTGTTAATACAGTACGGTTAGCATTTTGTCCAGTCTGGTACCTGCTCTGTGTGTTAATACAGTACGGTTAGCATTTTGACCAGTCTGGTACCTGCTCTGTGTGTTAATACAGTACGGTTAGCATTTTGACCAGTCTGGTACCTGCTCTGTATGTTAATACAGTACGGTTAGCATTTTGTCCAGTCTGGTACCTGCTCTGTGTGTTAATACAGTACGGTTAGCATTTGACCAGTCTGGTACCTGCTCTGTGTGTTAATACAGTACGGTTAGCATGTTGACCAGTCTGGTACCTGCTCTGTGTGTTAATACAGTACGGTTAGCATTTTGACCAGTCTGGTACCTGCTCTGTGTGTTAATACAGTACGGTTAGCATTTTGACCAGTCTGGTACCTGCTCTGTGTGTTAATACAGTACGGTTAGCATTTTGACCAGTCTGGTACCTGCTCTGTGTGTTAATACAGTACGGTTAGCATTTTGACCAGTCTGGTACCTGCTCTGTGTGTTAATACAGTACGGTTAGCATGTTGACCAGTCTGGTACCTGCTCTGTGTGTTAATACAGTACGGTTAGCATTTTGACCAGTCTGGTACCTGCTCTGTGTGTTAATACAGTACGGTTAGCATGTTGACCAGTCTGGTACCTGCTCTGTATGTTAATACAGTACGGTTAGCATTTTGACCAGTCTGGTACCTGCTCTGTGTGTTAATACAGTACGGTTAGCATTTTGACCAGTCTGGTACCTGCTCTGTGTGTTTATACAGTACGGTTAGCATTTTGACGAGTCTGGTACCTGCTCTGTGTGTTAATGCAGATTTCTTGCTCCCAGGAAATAGCAAGGAAAGTCAGGAAGTATCAGAATGGGTGAATTTAGGGTACCACTCATTAATTTCCAAATGGGAAACTCTTACTTTTGACAATTCCGGGAGTTTGTGGGAGTTTCTGAGCTCTGTTAAATCAGAGTGCATATGATCCCAGGATAATGGTCTGGTCTGTTCTCAAAGATTTCTGATTAGCGTCCTGTCCAGGGGTGTACCGTACATCAAGCTGTCTCACTACAGAAACACGATATAGACTAGTGTCCTGTCCAGGGGGTGTACCGTACATCAAGCTGTCTCACTACAGAAACAGGAGATAGACTAGTGTCCTGTCCAGGGGGTGTACCGTACATCAAGCTGTCTCACTACAGAAACAGGAAATAGACTAGTGTCCTGTCCAGGGGGTGTACTGGTACATCAAGCTGCCTCACTACAGAAACAGGAGATAGACTAGTGTCCTGTCCAGGGGGTGTCCTGTACATCAAGCTGTCTCACTACAGAAACAGGAGATGGACTAGTGTCCTGTCCAGGGGGTGTACTGTACATCAAGCTGCCTCACTACAGAAACAGGAGATAGACTAGTGTCCTGTCCAGGGGGTGTACCGTACATCAAGCTGCCTCACTACAGAAACAGGAGATAGGCTCCTACCCTATGGGCCGTTCTGGCTCACAAAAGGCAATATTTTTATTGTAAGGTTTTCTAACGCAGTACAACGGAAGCTGGCGACAAAAGCAGAAACAAGATGGCAGGGTTAAATAGTGCTCTCTGGGCCCTGGTCAAAACTAGTGCACTATATGAGGAATAGTGAGCCACTTGGGGTGCAGGCTAATAGTACAGTAGGACCAGGTCACCAAGCTCTGGGTGAATACAGTAGGACAGAGATAATAGGACCAGGTCACCAAGCTCTGGGTGAATACAGTAGGACAGAGATAATAGGACCAGGTCACCAAGCTCTGGGTGAATACAGTAGGACAGAGATACTAGGACCAGGTCACCAAGCTCTGGGTGAATACAGTAGGACAGAGATAGTAGGACCAGGTCACCAAGCTCTGGGTGAATACAGTAGGACAGAGATACTAGGACCAGGTCACCAAGCTCTTGGTGAATACAGTAGGACAGAGATACTAGGACCAGGTCACCAAGCTCTGGGTGAATACAGTAGGGCAGAGATACTAGGACCAGGTCACCAAGCTCTGGGTGAATACAGTAGGACAGAGATACTAGGACCAGGTCACCAAGCTCTGGGTGAATACAGTAGGACAGAGATACTAGGACCAGGTCACCAAGCTCTGGGTGAATACAGTAGGACAGAGATACTCGTACCAGGTCACCAAGCTCTGGGTGAATACAGTAGGACAGAGATACTCGTACCAGGTCACCAAGCTCTGGCTGAATACAGTAGGACAGAGATACTCGTACCAGGTCAACAAGCTCTGGGTGAATGCAGTAGGACAGAGATACTAGGACCAGGTCACCAAGCTCTGGGTGAATACAGTAGGACAGAGATACTCGTACCAGGTCACCAAGCTCTGGGTGAATACAGTAGGACAGAGATAATAGGACCAGGTCACCAAGCTCTGGGTGAATACAGTAGGACAGAGATACTAGGACCAGGTCACCAAGCTCTGGGTGAATACAGTAGGACAGAGATAATAGGACCAGGTCACCAAGCTCTGGGTGAATACAGTAGGACAGAGATACTCGTACCAGGTCACCAAGCTCTGGGTGAATACAGTAGGACAGAGATAATAGGACCAGGTCACCAAGCTCTGGGTGAATACAGTAGGACAGAGATACTAAGACCAGGTCACCAAGCTCTGGGTGAATACAGTAGGACAGAGATACTAGGACCAGGACACCAAGCTCTGGGTGAATACAGTAGGACAGAGATACTAGGACCAGGTCACCAAGCTCTGGGTGAATACAGTAGGACAGAGATAGTAGGACCAGGTCACCAAGCTCTGGGTGAATACAGTAGGACAGAGATACTAGGACCAGGTCACCAAGCTCTCGGTGAATACAGTAGGACAGAGATACTAGGACCAGGTCACCAAGCTCTGGGTGAATACAGTAGGACAGAGATACTCGTACCAGGTCACCAAGCTCTGGATGAATACAGTAGGACAGAGATACTAGGACCAGGTCACCAAGCTCTGGGTGAATACAGTAGGACAGAGATACTCGTACCAGGTCACCAAGCTCTGGGTGAATACAGTAGGACAGAGATAATAGGACCAGGTCACCAAGCTCTGGGTGAATACAGTAGGACAGAGATACTAAGACCAGGTCACCAAGCTCTGGGTGAATACAGTAGGACAGAGATACTAGGACCAGGTCACCAAGCTCTGGGTGAATACAGTAGGACAGAGATACTAGGACCAGGTCACCAAGCTCTGGGTGAATACAGTAGGACAGAGATAGTAGGACCAGGTCACCAAGCTCTGGGTGAATACAGTAGGACAGAGATACTAGGACCAGGTCACCAAGCTCTCGGTGAATACAGTAGGACAGAGATACTAGGACCAGGTCACCAAGCTCTGGGTGAATACAGTAGGACAGAGATACTAGGACCAGGTCACCAAGCTGTGGGTGAATACAGTAGGACAGAGATACTAGGACCAGGTCACCAAACGCTGGGTGAATACAGTAGGACAGAGATAATAGGACCAGGTCACCAAGCTCTGGGTGAATACAGTAGGACAGAGATACTAGGACCAGGTCACCAAGCTCTGGGTGAATACAGTAGGACAGAGATACTAGGACCAGGTCACCAAGCTCTGGGTGAATACAGTAGGACAGAGATACTCGTACCAGGTCACCAAGCTCTGGGTGAATACAGTAGGACAGAGATACTCGTACCAGGTCACCAAGCTCTGGCTGAATACAGTAGGACAGAGATACTCGTACCAGGTCAACAAGCTCTGGGTGAATGCAGTAGGACAGAGATACTAGGACCAGGTCACCAAGCTCTGGGTGAATACAGTAGGACAGAGATACTCGTACCAGGTCACCAAGCTCTGGGTGAATACAGTAGGACAGAGATAATAGGACCAGGTCACCAAGCTCTGGGTGAATACAGTAGGACAGAGATACTAGGACCAGGTCACCAAGCTCTGGGTGAATACAGTAGGACAGAGATAATAGGACCAGGTCACCAAGCTCTGGGTGAATACAGTAGGACAGAGATACTCGTACCAGGTCACCAAGCTCTGGGTGAATACAGTAGGACAGAGATAATAGGACCAGGTCACCAAGCTCTGGGTGAATACAGTAGGACAGAGATACTAAGACCAGGTCACCAAGCTCTGGGTGAATACAGTAGGACAGAGATACTAGGACCAGGACACCAAGCTCTGGGTGAATACAGTAGGACAGAGATACTAGGACCAGGTCACCAAGCTCTGGGTGAATACAGTAGGACAGAGATAGTAGGACCAGGTCACCAAGCTCTGGGTGAATACAGTAGGACAGAGATACTAGGACCAGGTCACCAAGCTCTCGGTGAATACAGTAGGACAGAGATACTAGGACCAGGTCACCAAGCTCTGGGTGAATACAGTAGGACAGAGATACTCGTACCAGGTCACCAAGCTCTGGATGAATACAGTAGGACAGAGATACTAGGACCAGGTCACCAAGCTCTGGGTGAATACAGTAGGACAGAGATACTCGTACCAGGTCACCAAGCTCTGGGTGAATACAGTAGGACAGAGATAATAGGACCAGGTCACCAAGCTCTGGGTGAATACAGTAGGACAGAGATACTAAGACCAGGTCACCAAGCTCTGGGTGAATACAGTAGGACAGAGATACTAGGACCAGGTCACCAAGCTCTGGGTGAATACAGTAGGACAGAGATACTAGGACCAGGTCACCAAGCTCTGGGTGAATACAGTAGGACAGAGATAGTAGGACCAGGTCACCAAGCTCTGGGTGAATACAGTAGGACAGAGATACTAGGACCAGGTCACCAAGCTCTCGGTGAATACAGTAGGACAGAGATACTAGGACCAGGTCACCAAGCTCTGGGTGAATACAGTAGGACAGAGATACTAGGACCAGGTCACCAAGCTGTGGGTGAATACAGTAGGACAGAGATACTAGGACCAGGTCACCAAACGCTGGGTGAATACAGTAGGACAGAGATAATAGGACCAGGTCACCAAGCTCTGGGTGAATACAGTAGGACAGAGATACTAGGACCAGGTCACCAAGCTCTGGGTGAATACAGTAGGACAGAGATACTAGGACCAGGTCACCAAGCTCTGGGTGAATACAGTAGGACAGAGATACTCGTACCAGGTCACCAAGCTCTGGGTGGCGAGGGCAACAGATGCCAACGTGCTGCTCGCATTGTCACATCAATTAACAGTGACACTTGTTCCCAAACACTAGCCCAAAGCTACCCACTGTAAAGGTTTATTTAATTCATTTATGTATTTGTCTATTTACTTAATTATTTATTAGTTCATTTGTGTGTTTTAGTATGCCCCTGGGAGGGTTGAGAAGCTGTTGATGAGGTGAGGGGACAGAGGGGTGAGGATGGGGGAGCGAAGGGGTGAGAAGGGGGAAGAGGATGGGAGGGGGGGGTAGAGGAGGGGGAAAAGGAGGGGATGGGAGAGGAGAGGAGGGGGAAGAGGATGGGAGGGGAGGGGAGAGGAGGGGGAAGAGGATGGGAGGAGAGGGGAGAGGAGTGGGAAGAGGATGGGAGGAGAGGGGAGAAGAGAGTAGGGCAGGAGAGGATGGGAGGAGAGGGGAGAAGAGAGTAGGGCAGGAGAGGATGGGAGGAGAGGGGAGAAGAGAGGAAGAGGATGGGAGGAGAGGGGAGAGGAGGGGAAGAGGATGGGAGGAGAGGGGAGAGGAGGGGGAAGAGGATGGGAGGGGAGAGGAGAGGAGGGGAAGAGGAGGGGGAAGAGGATGGGAGGGGAGGGGAGAGGAGGGGAAGAGGAGGGGGAAGAGGAGGGGAGGGGAGAGGAGAGGAGGGGGAAGAGGAAGGGAGGGGAGAGGAGAGGAGGGGGAAGAGGAGGGGAGGGGAGAGGAGAGGAAGGGGAAGAGGAGAGGAGGGGGAAGAGGAGAGGAGGGAAGAGGAGGGAAGAGGAGAGGAGGGGGAAGAGGAGGGGAGGGCTTAGAAGCTGAGGAGGAGGGTTGATCTCTTGTCAGGCGGTTTAACAGGGGATGGACGCCCTCTGTGACAGTTGTCTAAACACAGAGATGTGAGCAGTTCATCCTGGGTGAGTTTTTAGGTCACCTGTCAGTTAAGATGACAGACGACCGGCGAGATGCGGCTGGGTGTTATTTTGTGTCTGTGTGTGTGTATGTGTGTGTGTCTGTGTGTGCGTGTGTGTGTCTGTGTGTGTCTGTGTATGTGTGTGAGAGAGAGAGACTCATATTTATGTTTATTTATCTTCCCTTTTGTAATATTTCACATGCTTTGGCAATGTAAACATATGTTTCACGCACGCACGCGCGCACCCTACACACACACACACACACACACACACACACACACACACACACACACACACACACACACACACACACACACACACACACACACACACACACACACACACACACACACACACACACACACACACACACACACACAGGTCAGGGTTACCTTTCCTATTATGGTGTGTGATCATGGGTCTGCCCATTCTAAGGACGTTGTCCTCCATCCTCCATGATCTCTCTCCCCTCTGATCTCATGCTGCTGATTTTATTATTGGATTTGATTTAACCTTAAATTAACAAGTCAGTTAATGATGAGGGGTGGAGGGAGGAGGATGGAGGATGGTGGAGGGAGGAGGGTGGGGGGAGGAGGGTGGGGGGAGGAGTGAGGAGGGTGGGGGGAGGAGTGAGGAGGGTGGGGGGAGGAGGGTGGAGGATGGAGGGTGGAGGATGGAGGGTGGAGGGAGGAGGGTGGCGGGAGGAGGGTGGGGGGAGGAGGGTGGAGGGTGGGTGGAGGGAGGGACGAGGGTGGAGGGTGGAGGGAGCAAAAGGTGTGTGTGTGTGTGTGTGTGTGTGTGTGTGTGTGTGTGTGTGTGTGTGTGTGTGTGTGTGTGTGTGTGTGTGTGTGTGTGTGTGTGTGTGTGTGTGTGTGTGTGTGTGTGTGTGTGTGTGTGTGTTTGTTCGTGTGTGTGTGTTTGTTCGTGTGTGTGCTGATGGGATGAACTGCATGTGTTCTATGGGACCAGTAGGACTCCTCTCCTAGTGAGGTCGATACCACACAACATGACTATCTGACTACATGGTGACCTGGCTACTTGGCTACTTGGCTACCTGGCTACCTGGCTACCTTGCTAAATAACCACATATCTAAATGGCAACCTGGCTACCTGTCTACATGGCTAACTGGCTACTAGACTACCTGGCTGCATGGCCTCCTGGCTACATGGTCACCTGGCTACCAGACTACCTGGCTCCAGACTACCTGGCTACATGGCCACCTGGCCACCTAGCTACCAGACTACCTGGCTACCAGACTACCTGGCTACATGACCACCTGGCTACATGGCCACCTGGCTACCAGACCACCTGGCTACATGACCACCTGGCTAAATGACCACCTGGCTACATTGCCACCTGGCTACATGGCCACCTGGCTACCAGACTACCTGGCTACATGACTACCTGGCTAAATGACCACCTGGCTACATGACCACCTGGCTAAATGACCACCTGGCTACATGGCCACCTGGCTACATGGCCACCTGGCTACCAGGCTACCTGGCTACCAGACTACCTGGCTACCAGACTACCTGGCTTCCAGACTACCTGGCTACCAGACCACCTGGCTACATGGCCACCTGGCTACCAGACTACCTGGCTACCAGACTACCTGGCTACCAGAATACCTGGCTACCAGACTACCTGGCTACATGACCACCTGGCTACATGGCCACATGGCTACATGACCACCTGGCTACATGGCCATCTGGTTACATGGCCACCTGGCTACCAGACTACCAGACTACCTGGGAACATGGCTACCTGGAAACCTGGCTACATGACCACCTGGCTACATGACCACCTGGCTACATTGCTACCTGGCTACATGGCCACCTGGCTACATGGCCACCTGGCTACATTGCCACCTGGCTACCGGCTACCTGGCTACCAGGCCACCTGGCGACCTGGCTACATGACCACCTGGCTACCTGGCCACCTGGCAACATGGCTACCTGGCTACATGACCACCTGGCTACCAGACCACCTGGCTACCCAGCTACCTGACTACTAGGCCACATGGCTACTGGCTACTGACTACCTGACTACCTGACTACCTGACTACCTGGCTACCTGGCTCCTGTTAATTGAAGATGGGGTGATTAATCTCCAGCTTTCTGGATTAATATCATCCTTATACGTGGCTGAGAGAAAGAGAGAGAGAGGGAAGAGAGACAGAGAGAGAGAGGGAAGAGAGACAGAGAGAGAGAGAGGGAAGAGAGACAGAGAGAGACAGAGAGAGAGAGAGAGAGAGAGAGAGAGAGAGCTCATGGCTACAGACGTGAGTACTACGGGTCGGTAGTCATTTAGGCAGGTTGCCTTGGTGTTCTTGGGCACAGGGACTCTGGTGGTCTGCTTGAAACATGTTGCTATTACAGGTCAGGGACAGGTTGAAAATGTCAGTGAAGACACTTGCCAGTTGGTCAGCACATGCTCGGAGTACATGTCCTGCTAATCCGTCTGGCCCTGCGGCCTTGTGAATGTTGACCTGTTTAAAGGTGTTACTCACAACAGCTACGGAAAGTGTGATCACACAGTCTTCCGGAACAGCTGGTGCTCTCATGCATCCTTCTGTGTTGTTTTCCTCGAAGCGAGCATAGAAGTTATTTAGCTCGTCTGGTAGGCTCGTGTAACTGGGCATCTCGTGGCTGTGGTTCCCTTTGTAGTCCTTAATAATTTGCAAGCCCTGCCACATCCGACGAGCGTCGGAGCCGGTGTATTACGATTCAATCTTAGTCCTGTATTGACGCTTTGCCTGTTTGATGGTTCGTCAGTGGGATATCTTATAAGCGTCCGGGTTAGAGTCCCGCTCCTTGAAATTGGCAGCTCTACCCTTTAGCTCAGTGCAGATGTTGCCTGTAATCCATGGCTTCTGGTTGGGGTATGTATGTACAATCACTGTGGGGATGACTTCATCGATGCAGTTATTGATGAAGCCAGTGACTGATGTTGTGTACTCCTCAATGCCATAGGAGGAATCCCGGAACATATTCCAGTCTGTGTTAGCAAAACAGTCCTGTAGCTTAGCATCTGCGTCCTCTGACCACTTCCTTAATGAGCGAGTCACTGGTACTTCCTGCTTTAGTTTTTGCTTGTAAGCAGGAATCAGGAGGATGTAGTTTAGGTCAGATTTGCCAAATGTAGGGCGAGTGAGAGCTTTGTACGCGTCTCTTTGTGTGGAGTACAGGTGGTCTAGAGTTTTCGTCAGCCAGGCCATTACCTTTACTCTCGTCTCTGTTAAGATTTTTCCATGTGCTTTCATTTTCAGAATTGCAACTTGTCCAGGTAACTGGAGAGCATTCAGTAGAGCCGTCACCTCTGGTCCATTCTTCACAGGATGTCTTCCCAGTGATGAATCCTCCAGTTTTCCATATTTTTCCAAAATCACGGGTAACGCCGAAAGCAGACCTTGAGTCTGTGTAGATATTATCTGTTTTTCCTTCCGCCTGTTTACATGCTTCTGTCAAAAAACTCACCAATTGTGCCAGCTGTGCTGATGTTCCTGCAGGTAACATGCCTGTCACTATCACATTGTCCACTGTAGTCACTACCCAGCATGCCTTCCTCACAACCTCCTCCACAATGCTTGAACCGTCTGTGTAGAAGATAAACTCAGGCTTTTCCAACGGATTACTCTTAATAAACCCCATCAGAGAGCAGATCCAAAACCAACTCACAACAGTCGTGTTCAAGTAATGTGGTATCTGGAGGAAGCATCAGAGTAACTGAATGACATGACCTTGCTACGTTGTATGATGACGTTAGGAGCCTCCAAAACAGTCAACCATTTGTTCCAACGAGCAGCTGTGACCTGTTCAGCTCGATTCATTGTCATAAGAGTATGAACAGCATGTGGACACTTGACGGTAAGATGTTGGTCGAGAACAAGCGATGCCACCGTCGACACAGCGGACTGCATAGCTCTGAGACAGGGACCCCATCCCAACACCACATCATCCAGTTTCTCCAAATAGCAGCCTACAGGTTCCTCTTCTGCTGAACGAGTAATGATACGAATGAGAACTTGCCAGATGTAGCTATGAGTCCCGAACTTGAAATTCCTCCTGTGTCTCTGACCCATTAATCATTAATTCCCTATTACAGAAAAACAACTATTTACATTGATACCTTTGGACTTTAATTCCTCTTCGTTGTGTATTTATCTTCAAAATATTCTTACGGCTCTGACTATAAAGAACAGTTATAACCTCTGATGTGGTGGAGGCTACGGCTCTGACCATAAAGAACAGTTATAACATCTGATGTGGTGGAGGCTACGGCTCTGACTATAAAGAACAGTTATAACATCTGATGTGATGGAAGCTACGGCTCTGACTATAAAGAACAGTTATAACCTCTGATGTGATGGAAGCTACGGCTCTGACTATAAAGAACAGTTATAACCTCTGATGTGGTGGAAGCTACGGCTCTGACTATAAAGAACAGTTATAACCTCTGATGTGATGGAAGCTACGGCTCTGACTATAAAGAACAGTTATAACCTCTGATGTGATGGAAGCTACGGCTCTGACTATAAAGAACAGTTATAACCTCTGATGTGATGGAAGCTACGGCTCTGACTATAAAGAACAGTTATAACCTCTGATGTGATGGAAGCTACGGCTCTGACTATAAAGAACAGTTATAACATCTGATGTAGTGGAAGCTACGGCTCTGACTATAAAGAACAGTTATAACATCTGATGTGGTGGAAGCTACGGCTCTGACTATAAAGAACAGTTATAACCTCTGATGTGATGGAAGCTACGGCTCTGACTATAAAGAACAGTTATAACCTCTGATGTGATGGAAGCTACGGCTCTGACTATAAAGAACAGTTATAACCTCTGATGTGATGGAAGCTACGGCTCTGACTATAAAGAACAGTTATAACATCTGATGTGATGGAAGCTACGGCTCTGACTATAAAGAACAGTTATAACCTCTGATGTGATGGAAGCTACGACTCTGACTATAAAGAACAGTTATAACATCTGATGTGGTGGAAGCTACGGCTCTGACTATAAAGAACAGTTATAACATCTGATGTGGTGGAAGCTACGGCTCTGACTATAAAGAACAGTTATAACATCTGATGTGATGGAAGCTACGGCTCTGACTATAAAGAACAGTTATACCATCTGATGTGGTGGAAGCTACGGCTCTGACTATAAAGAACAGTTATAACCTCTGATGTGGTGGAAGCTACGGCTCTGACTATAAAGAACAGTTATACCATCTGATGTGATGGAAGCTACGGCTCTGACTATAAAGAAGAGTTATAACCTCTGATGTGATGGAAGCTACGGCTCTGACTATAAAGAACAGTTATAACCTCTGATGTGATGGAAGCTACGGCTCTGACTATAAAGAACAGTTATAACATATGATGTGGTGGAAGCTACGGCTCTGACTATAAAGAACAGTTATAACCTCTGATGTGATGGAAGCTACGGCTCTGACTATAAAGAACAGTTATAACATATGATGTGGTGGAAGCTACGGCTCTGACTATAAAGAATAGTTATAACCTCTGATGTGGTGGAAGCTGTGACTCTGACTATAAAGAACAGTTATAACATCTGATGTGATGGAAGCTACGGCTCTGACTATAAAGAACAGTTATAACATCTGATGTGGTGGAAGCTACGGCTCTGACTATAAAGAACAGTTATAACATCTGATGTGGTGGAAGCTACGGCTCTGACTATAAAGAACAGTTATAACATATGATGTGGTGGAAGCTACGGCTCTGACTATAAAGAATAGTTATAACCTCTGATGTGGTGGAAGCTGTGACTCTGACTATAAAGAACAGTTATAACATCTGATGTGGTGGAAGCTACGACTCTCACTATAAAGAACAGTTATAACATCTGATGTGATGGAAGCTACGGCTCTGACTATAAAGAATAGTTATAACCTCTGATGTGGTGGAAGCTGTGACTCTGACTATAAAGAACAGTTATAACATCTGATGTGGTGGAAGCTACGGCTCTGACTATAAAGAACAGTTATAACCTCTGATGTGGTGGAAGCTACGACTCTCACTATAAAGAATAGGGATTGCTGGGTTATCTCTTCAGTTTATAGTTTGGTGCCAAGCCAGGCGCCATCTCTTTATCCTTTATTTAATTCGTCCCTTACAGTTGTGTGTTTCCTCCATTAAACATTGGGTTCTCTATCCGTAGTAGAAGTGTCCATGGATTCATTCTATCCCCTGGCCTTACATTAGAATGTTCGCTACCTCAGCATGCTAACTTGACTATCCGCTATACCTCAGCATGCTACGTTGCTAACTTAGCCATCTTCTACTTAGCCATCTGCTATACTGTATATCAGCATGCTAACTTGACTATCCGCTATACCTCAACATGCTACGTTGCTAACTTAGCCATCTTCTACTTAGCCATCTGCTATACTGTATATCAGCATGCTAACTTGACTATCCGCTATACCTCAGTATGCTACGTTGCTAACTTAGCCATCTTCTACTTAGCCATCTGCTATACTGTATATCAGCATGCTAACTTGACTATCCGCTATACCTCAGCATGCTACGTTGCTAACGTAGCCATCTTCTACTTAGCCATCTGCTATACTGTATATCAGCATGCTAACTTGACTATCCGCTATACCTCAGCATGCTACGTTGCTAACTTAGTCATCTGCTACATGTCAGCATGCTAACTTAACCATTCGCTATACCTCAGCCTGCTAGCTTGACTATCTGCTATATATCAGCTGGCTAAGTTGCTAACTACGTTGCTAACTTAGCCATAAACTGCATTTTAGGATCACAAGCAATCCCTTTCCATCCTCATTACCACTCTGATTTGCACTTCCCCCAAAATCTGACCTTAGACTGAGTCAATAATGACCAGGCAGACAATATCTGACCTCCTTAGACTGAGTCAATAATGACCAGGCAGCCTCTCAATCACACCACTATTCCAATCAATTATTGACAACAGATAAACGTTTGATTCCTCTGCATACAGCAGATGTCTGCATCCCAAATGGCGCCCTATTCCCTATGGGCCCTGGTCTAAAGTAGTGCACCCTATTCCCTATTGGGCCCTGGTCTAAAGTAGTGCACCCTATTCCCTATTGGGCCCTGGTCTAAAGTAGTGCACCCTATTCCCTATTGGGCCCTGGTCAAAAGGAGTGCACCCTATTCCCTGTTGGGCCCTGGTCAAAAGGAGTGCACCCTATTCCCTATTGGGCGCTGGTCAAAAGGAGTGCACCCTATTCCCTATGGGCCCTGGTCAAAAGTAGTGCACCCTATTCCCTATGGGCCCTGGTCAAAAGGAGTGCACCCTATTCCCTATTGGGCCCTGGTCAAAAGGAGTGCACCCTATTCCCTATGGGCCCTGGTCAAAAGGAGTGCACCCTATTCCCTATGGGCCCTGGTCAAAAGGAGTGCACCCTATTCCCTATGGGCCCTGGTCAAAAGGAGTGCACCCTATTCCCCATGGGTCCACCACATGTCAAAGATCAGCCAGTCTGTGTCAGCCTCTTGCATTACGTTTCATAACCCCCCGTTGAGCTCAGTAATAGAAAGAGTCTGGATGCCTCTGATCTTCAGATCTCACAGGCTGTAAGATAATCAGGAAAACCAACTTGTGTGTCAAAAGAACCAAACTTTTTCCATGGAATGTAGAATGGATGGACTGTTGATTTAACTCCATGCTGTCATTAGAATGGAAGGACTGTTGATTTAACTCCATGCTGTCATTAGAATGAATGGACTGTTGATTTAACTCCATGCTGTCATTAGAATGAATGGACTGTTGATTTAACTCCATGCTGTCATTAGAATGGAAGGACTGTTGATTTAACTCCATGCTGTCATTAGAATGAATGGACTGTTGATTTAACTCCATGCTGTCATTAGAATGAATGGACTTGATTTAACTCCATGCTGTCATTAGAATGGAAGGACTGTTGATTTAACTCCATGCTGTCATTAGAATGGATGGACTGTTGATTTAACTCCATGCTGTCATTAGAATGGAAGGACTGTTGATTTAACTCCATGCTGTCATTAGAATGAATGGACTGTTGATTTAACTCCATGCTGTCATTAGAATGAATGGACTGTTGATTTAACTCCATGCTGTCATTAGAATGGAAGGACTGTTGATTTAACTCCATGCTGTCATTAGAATGGAAGGACTGTTGATTTAACTCCATGCTGTCATTAGAATGAATGGACTGTTGATTTAACTCCATGCTGTCATTAGAATGAATGGACTGTTGATTTAACTCCATGCTGTCATTAGAATGAATGGACTGTTGATTTAACTCCATGATGTCATTAGAATGAATGGACTGTTGATTTAACTCCATGCTGTCATTAGAATGAATGGACTGTTGATTTAACTCCATGCTGTCATTAGAATGAATGGACTGTTGATTTAACTCCATGCTATCATTAGAATGAATGGACTGTTGATTTAACTCCATGCTATCATTAGAATGAATGGACTGTTGATTTAACTCCATGCTGTCATTAGAATGAATGGACTGTTGATTTAACTCCATGCTGTCATTAGAATGAATGGACTGTTGATTAACACCATGCTGTCATTAGAATGAATGGACTGTTGACTTAACTCCATGCTATCATTAGAATGAATGGGCTGTTGATTTAACTAAATGCTGTCATTAGAATGAATGGACTGTTGATTTAACTCCATGCTATCATTAGAATGAATGGACTGTTGATTTAACGCCATGCTATCATTAGAATGAATGGACTGTTGATTTAACTCCATGCTGTCATTAGAATGAATTGACTGTTGATTTAACTCCATGCTGTCATTAGAATGAATGGACTGTTGATTTAACACCATGATATCATTAGAATGAATGGACTGTTGATTTAACTCCATGCTGTCATTAGAATGAATGGACTGTTGATTTAACTCCATGCTATCATTAGAATGAATGGACTGTTGATTTAACTCCATGCTGTCATTAGAATGAATGGACTGTTGATTTAACACCATGATATCATTAGAATGAATGGACTGTTGATTTAACTCCATGCTGTCATTAGAATGAATGGACTGTTGATTTAACTCCATGCTATCATTAGAATGAATGGACTGTTGATTTAACTCCATGCTGTCATTAGAATGAATGGACTGTTGATTTAACACCATGATATCATTAGAATGAATGGACTGTTGATTTAACTCCATGCTATCATTAGAATGAATGGACGGTTGATTTAACGCCATGCTATCATTAGAATGAATGGACTGTTGATTTAACTCCATGCTGTCATTAGAATGAATGGACGGTTGATTTAACGCCATGCTGTCATTAGAATGAATGGACTGTTGATTTAACTCCATGCTGTCATTAGAGTGAATGGACTGTTGATTTAACTCCATGCTATCATTAGAATGAATGGACTGTTGATTTAACTCCATGCTGTCATTAGAATGAATGGACGGTTGATTTAACGCCATGCTGTCATTAGAATGAATGGACTGTTGATTTAACTCCATGCTGTCATTAGAGTGAACGGACTGTTGATTTAACTCCATGCTATCATTAGAATGAATGGACTGTTGATTTTACTCCATGCTATCATTAGAATGAATGGACTGTTGATTTAACTCCTTGCTGTCACTAGAATGAATGGACTGTTGATTTAACTCCATGCTGTCATTAGAATGAATTGACTGTTGATTTAACTCCATGCTATCACTAGAATGAATGGACTGTTGATTTAACTCCATGCTGTCATTAGAATGAATGGACTGTTGATTTAACTCCATGCTGTCATTAGAATGAATGGACTGTTGATTTAACTCCATGCTGTCATTAGAATGAATGGACTGTTGATTTAACACCATGCTGTCATTAGAATGAATGGACTGTTGATTTAACTCCATGCTATCATTAGAATGAATGGACTGTTGATTTAACTCCATGCTGTCATTAGAGTGAACGGACTGTTGATTTAACTCCATGCTATCATTAGAATGAATGGACTGTTGATTTTACTCCATGCTATCATTAGATTGAATGGACTGTTGATTTAACTCCTTGCTGTCACTAGAATGAATGGACTGTTGATTTAACTCCATGCTGTCATTAGAATGAATTGACTGTTGATTTAACTCCATGCTGTCATTAGAATGAATGGACTGTTGATTAACACCATGCTGTCATTAGAATGAATGGACTGTTGATTTAACTCCATGCTGTCATTAGAATGAATGGACTGTTGATTTAACTCCATGCTATCATTAGAATGAATGGACTGTTGATTTAACTCCATGCTGTCATTAGAATGAATGGACTGTTGATTTAACTCAATGCTGTCATTAGAATGAATGGACTGTTGATTTAACTCCATGCTATCATTAGAATGAATGGACTGTTGATTTAACTCCATGCTATCATTAGAATGAATGGACTGTTGATTTAACTCCATGCTGTCATTAGAATGAATGGACTGTTGATTTAACACCATGCTATCATTAGAATGAATGAACTGTTGATTTAACGCCATGCTATCATTAGAATGAATGGACTGTTGATTTAACTCCATGCTATCATTAGAATGAATGGACTGTTGATTTAACTCCATGCTATCATTAGAATGAATGAACTGTTGATTTAACGCCATGCTATCATTAGAATGAATGGACTGTTGATTTAACTCCTTGCTATCATTAGAATGAATGGACTGTTGATTTAACTCCATGCTATCATTAGAATGAATGGACTGTTGATTTAAATCCATGCTATCATTAGAATGAATGGACGGTTGATTTAACGCCATGCTATCATTAGAATGAATGGATTGTTGATTTAACTCCATGCTGTCATTATTGTGATTGGACTGTTGATTTAACTCCATGCTATCATTAGAATGAATGGACTGTTGATTTAACTCCATGCTATCATTAGAATGAATGGACTGTTGATTTAACTCCATGCTATCATTAGAATGAATGGACTGTTGATTTAACTCCTTGCTGTCTTTAGAATGAATGGACTGTTGATTTAACTCCATGCTGTCATTAGAATGAATGGACTGTTGATTTAACTCCATGCTGTCATTAGAATGAATGGACTGTTGATTTTACTCCATGCTATCATTAGAATGAATGGACTGTTGATTTAACTTCATGCTATCATTAGAATGAATGGACTGTTGATTTAACTCCATGCTGTCATTAGAATGAATGGACTGTTGATTTAACTCCATGCTGTCATGAGAATGAATGGACTGTTGATTTAACACCATGCTGTCATGAGAATGAATGGACTGTTGATTTAACTCCTTGCTGTCATTACTGAAGGTTTCTCCCATGTCTTTTCTTTAAGTCCAGTTGAAGTTAACAAATATATCCCATATTGCCTTTGATATAATAGACTCCTAATGGAGACAGACAGTTGAGGTGATTTCAGGTACATTGTGTTATCTATCTAACTCCCCTCTACATAAAAGAGAATGTTCACAGTATTTGGACTATGGCCTCTGGGATTTTAACATGTTTACGCTACCAAAGACACAGAAACACTCTTTTTCAATCAAAAAGAATGATAAATGTATCAAATACCCTTGAATTCAGTCACAGCCAATGAACATCTTCTTAAACATTCAAAATTCAAAGGAACTCACACATCTGAGCTTTCTTTCTTGCAGGTGCATGGTAACAGTCGAATACATTTAGAAAAAAAGAAGGAAAGGCCGTTAGGCCGACGCCTAAAGGCCGAGAGGCCGACGCCTAAAGGCCGAGAGGCCGACGCCTAAAGGCCGAGAGGCCGACGCCTAAAGGCCGAGAGGCCGACGCCTAAAGGCCGTGAGGCCGACGCCTAAAGGCCGAGAGGCCGACGCCTAAAGGCCGAGAGGCCGACGCCTAAAGGCCGAGAGGCCGACGCCTAAAGGCCGTGAGGCCGACGCCTAAATGCCGTGAGGCCGACGCCTAAAGGCCGTGAGGCCGACGCCTAAAGGCCGAGAGGCCGACGCCTAAAGGCCGAGAGGCCGACGCCTAAAGGCCGAGAGGCCGACGCCTAAAGGCCGAGAGGCCGACGCCTAAAGGCCGAGAGGCCGACACCTAAAGGCCGTGAGGCCGGTACCTAAAGGCCGTGAGGCCGACACCTAAAGGCCGTGAGGCCGACACCTAAAGGCCGAGAGGCCGACAATTAAAGGACGAGAGGCCGACACCTAAAGGACGCGAGGCCGACACCTAAAGGCCAGGAGGCCGACACTTAAAGACCGTGAGGCCGACACCTAAAGGCCGAGAGGCCGACACCTAAAGGCCGTGAGGCCGACACCTAAAGGCCGTGAGGCCGACACCTAAAGGCCGTGAGGCCGACACCTAAAGGCCGACACCTAAAGGCCGTGAGGCCGACACCTAACGGCAGAGAGGCCGACACCTAACGGCAGAGAGACCGACACCTAAAAGCCGAGAGGCCGACACCTAACGGCAGAGAGGCCGACACCTAACGGCAGAGAGGCCGACACCTAACGGCAGAGAGACCGACACCTAAAAGCCGAGAGGCCGACACCTAACGGCAGAGAGGCCGACACCTAAAGGACGCGAGGCCGACACCTAAAGGCCACGAGGCCGACACTTAAAGACCGTGAGGCCGACACCTAAAGGCCGAGAGGCCGACACCTAAAGGCCGTGAGGCCGACACCTAAAGGCCGTGAGGCCAACACCTAAAGGCCGTGAGGCCGACACCTAAAGGCCGACACCTAAAGGCCGTGAGGCCGACACCTAACGGCAGAGAGGCCGACACCTAACGGCAGAGAGACCGACACCTAAAAGCCGAGAGGCCGACACCTAACGGCAGAGAGGCCGACACCTATCGGCAGAGAGGCCGACACCTAAAAGCCGAGAGGCCGAAACAGGGTTCTGTTGTTGTCTCTCCAGTCATCAGGGTTATGTTGACGTCTCCAGTCATCAGGGTTCTGTTGACGTCTCTCCAGTCATCAGGGTTCTGTTGTTGTCTCTCCAGTCAATAGGGTTCTGTTGTCTCTCCAGTCAATAGGGTTCTGTTGTCTCTCCAGTCATCAGGGTTCTGTTGACGTCTCTCCAGTCATCAGGGTTCTGTTGTTGTGTCTCCAGTCATCAGGGTTCTGTTGTTGTCTCTCCAGTCATCAGGGTTCTGTTGACGTCTCTCCAATCATCAGAGTTCTGTTGTTGTCTCTCCAGTCATCAGGGTTCTGTTGTTGTCTCTCCAGTCATCAGGGTTCTGTTGACGTCTCTCCAATCATCAGGGTTCTGTTGTTGTCTCTCTATTCATCAGGGTTCTGTTGTTGTCTCTCCAGTCATCAGGGTTCTGTTGTTGTCTCTCTAGTCATCAGGGTTCTGTTGACGTCTCTCCAGTCATCAGGGTTCTGTTGTTGTCTCTCCAGTCATCAGGGTTATGTTGACGTCTCTCCAGTCATCAGGGTTCTGTTGATGTCTCTCCAGTCCTCAGGGTTCTGTTGGCGTCTCTCCAGTCATCAGGGTTCTGTTGTTGTCTCTCCAGTCATCAGGGTTCTGTTGTTGTCTCTCCAGTCATCAGGGTTCTGTTGACGTCTCTCCAATCATCAGGGTTCTGTTGTTGTCTCTCCAGTCATCAGGGTTCTGTTGTTGTCTCTCCAATCATCAGGGTTCTGTTGACGTCTCTCCAATCAGGGTTCTGTTGACATCTCTCCAGTCATCAGGGTTCTATTGACGTCTCTCCAGTCATCAGGGTTCTGTTGTTGTCTCTCCAGTCATCAGGGTTCTGCTGACGTCTCTCCAATCATCAGGGTTCTGTTGACGTCTCTCCAGTCATCAGGGTTCTATTGACGTCTCTCCAGTCACCAGGGTTCTGTTGACGTCTCTCCAGTCATCAGGGTTCTGTTGTTGTCTCTCCAGTCATCAGGGTTCTGTTGATGTCTCTCCAGTCATCAGGGTTCTGTTGTTGTCTCTCCAGTCACCAGGGTTCTGTTGTTGTCTCTCCAGTCATCAGGGTTCTGTTGTTGTCTCTCCAGTCATCAGGGTTCTGTTGATGTCTCTCCAGTCATCAGGGTTCTGTTGTTGTCTCTCTAGTCATCAGGGTTCTGTTGACGTCTCTCCAGTCATCAGGGTTCTGTTGTTGTCTCTCTATTCATCAGGGTTCTGTTGTTGTCTCTCCAGTCATCAGGGTTCTGTTGTTGTCTCTCTAGTCATCAGGGTTCTGTTGACGTCTCTCCAGTCATCAGGGTTATGTTGATGTCTCTCCAGTCCTCAGGGTTCTGTTGGCGTCTCTCCAGTCATCAGGGTTCTGTTGTTGTCTCTCCAGTCATCAGGGTTCTGTTGTTGTCTCTCCAGTCATCAGGGTTCTGTTGACGTCTCTCCAATCATCAGGGTTCTGTTGTTGTCTCTCCAGTCATCAGGGTTCTGTTGTTGTCTCTCCAATCATCAGGGTTCTGTTGACGTCTCTCCAATCAGGGTTTTGTTGACGTCTCTCCAGTCATCAGGGTTCTATTGACGTCTCTCCAGTCATCAGGGTTCTGTTGTTGTCTCTCCAGTCATCAGGGTTCTGTTGACGTCTCTCCAATCATCAGGGTTCTGTTGACGTCTCTCCAGTCATCAGGGTTCTATTGACGTCTCTCCAGTCACCAGGGTTCTGTTGACGTCTCTCCAGTCATCAGGGTTCTGTTGTTGTCTCTCCAGTCATCAGGGTTCTGTTGACGTCTCTCCAATCATCAGGGTTCTGTTGATGTCTCTCCAGTCATCAGGGTTCTGTTGTTGTCTCACCAGTCATCAATGTTCTGTTGACGTCTCTCCAGTCATCAGGGTTCTGTTGTTGTCTCACCAGTCATCAGGGTTCTGTTGACGTCTCTCCAGTCATCAGGGTTCTGTTGACGTCTCTCCAATCATCAGGGTTCTGTTGTTGTCTCTCCAGTCATCAGGGTTCTATTGACGTCTCTCCAGTCATCAGGGTTCTGTTGTTGTCTCTCCAGTCATCAGGGTTCTGTTGTTGTCTCTCCAGTCATCAGGGTTCTGTTGTTGTCTCTCCAGTCATCAGGGTTCTGTTGTTGTCTCTCCAGTCATCAGGGTTCTGTTGATGTCTCTCTAGTCATCAGGGTTCTGTTGATGTCTCTCCAGTCATCAGGGTTCTGTTGTTGTCTCTCCAGTCACCAGGGTTCTGTTGTTGTCTCTCCAATCATCAGGGTTCTGTTGACGTCTCTCCAGTCATCAGGGTTCGGTTGTTGTCTCTCCAGTCATCAGGGTTCTGTTGTTGTCTCTCCAATCATCAGGGTTCTGTTGACGTCTCTCCAGTCATCAGGGTTCTGTTGTTGTCTCTCCAATCATCAGGGTTCTGTTGACGTCTCTCCAGTCACCAGGGTTCTGTTGTTGTCTCTCCAATCATCAGGGTTCTGTTGATGTCTCTCCAGTCATCAGGGTTCTGTTGTTGTCTCTCCAGTCACCAGGGTTCTGTTGTTGTCTCTCCAGTCATCAGGGTTCTGTTGTTGTCTCTCCAGTCATCAGGGTTCTGTTGATGTCTCTCCAGTCATCAGGGTTCTGTTGTTGTCTCTCTAGTCATCAGGGTTCTGTTGACGGGCTCTCCAGTCATCAGGGTTCTGTTGTTGTCTCTCTATTCATCAGGGTTCTGTTGTTGTCTCTCCAGTCATCAGGGTTCTGCTGTTGTCTCTCCAGTCATCAGGGTTCTGTTGTTGTCTCTCTAGTCATCAGGGTTCTGTTGACGTCTCTCCAGTCATCAGGGTTCTGTTGTTGTCTCTCCAGTCATCAGGGTTATGTTGACGTCTCTCCAGTCATCAGGGTTCTGTTGATGTCTCTCCAGTCCTCAGGGTTCTGTTGGCGTCTCTCCAGTCATCAGGGTTCTGTTGTTGTCTCTCCAGTCATCAGGGTTCTGTTGTTGTCTCTCCAGTCATCAGGGTTCTGTTGACGTCTCTCCAATCATCAGGGTTCTGTTGTTGTCTCTCCAGTCATCAGGGTTCTGTTGTTGTCTCACCAGTCATCAGGGTTCTGTTGACGTCTCTCCAGTCATCAGGGTTCTGTTGTTGTCTCTCCAGTCATCAGGGTTCTATTGACGTCTCTCCAGTCATCAGGGTTCTGTTGTTGTCTCTCCAGTCATCAGGGTTCTGTTGTTGTCTCTCCAGTCATCAGGGTTCTGTTGTTGTCTCTCCAGTCATCAGGGTTCTGTTGTTGTCTCTCCAGTCATCAGGGTTCTGTTGATGTCTCTCTAGTCATCAGGGTTCTGTTGATGTCTCTCCAGTCATCAGGGTTCTGTTGTTGTCTCTCCAGTCACCAGGGTTCTGTTGTTGTCTCTCCAATCATCAGGGTTCTGTTGACGTCTCTCCAGTCATCAGGGTTCGGTTGTTGTCTCTCCAGTCATCAGGGTTCTGTTGTTGTCTCTCCAATCATCAGGGTTCTGTTGACGTCTCTCCAGTCACCAGGGTTCTGTTGTTGTCTCTCCAATCAGCAGGGTTCTGTTGATGTCTCTCCAGTCATCAGGGTTCTGTTGTTGTCTCTCCAGTCACCAGGGTTCTGTTGTTGTCTCTCCAGTCATCAGGGTTCTGTTGTTGTCTCTCCAGTCATCAGGGTTCTGTTGATGTCTCTCCAGTCATCAGGGTTCTGTTGTTGTCTCTCTAGTCATCAGGGTTCTGTTGACGTCTCTCCAGTCATCAGGGTTCTGTTGTTGTCTCTCTATTCATCAGGGTTCTGTTGTTGTCTCTCCAGTCATCAGGGTTCTGTTGTTGTCTCTCTAGTCATCAGGGTTCTGTTGACGTCTCTCCAGTCATCAGGGTTCTGTTGTTGTCTCTCCAGTCATCAGGGTTATGTTGACGTCTCTCCAGTCATCAGGTTTCTGTTGATGTCTCTCCAGTCCTCAGGGTTCTGTTGGCGTCTCTCCAGTCATCAGGGTTCTGTTGTTGTCTCTCCAGTCATCAGGGTTCTGTTGTTGTCTCTCCAATCATCAGGGTTCTGTTGACGTCTCTCCAGTCATCAGGGTTCGGTTGTTGTCTCTCCAGTCATCAGGGTTCTGTTGTTGTCTCTCCAATCATCAGGGTTCTGTTGACGTCTCTCCAGTCACCAGGGTTCTGTTGTTGTCTCTCCAATCAGCAGGGTTCTGTTGATGTCTCTCCAGTCATCAGGGTTCTGTTGTTGTCTCTCCAGTCACCAGGGTTCTGTTGTTGTCTCTCCAGTCATCAGGGTTCTGTTGTTGTCTCTCCAGTCATCAGGGTTCTGTTGACGTCTCTCCAATCATCAGGGTTCTGTTGTTGTCTCTCCAGTCATCAGGGTTCTGTTGTTGTCTCTCCAATCATCAGGGTTCTGTTGACGTCTCTCCAATCAGGGTTCTGTTGACGTCTCTCCAATCAGGGTTCTATTGACGTCTCTCCAGTCATCAGGGTTCTGTTGTTGTCTCTCCAGTCATCAGGGTTCTGTTGTTGTCTCTCCAGTCATCAGGGTTCTGTTGTTGTCTCTCCAGTCATCAGGGTTCTGTTGTTGTCTCTCCAGTCATCAGGGTTCTGTTGATGTCTCTCTAGTCATCAGGGTTCTGTTGATGTCTCTCCAGTCATCAGGGTTCTGTTGTTGTCTCTCCAGTCACCAGGGTTCTGTTGTTGTCTCTCCAATCATCAGGGTTCTGTTGACGTCTCTCCAGTCATCAGGGTTCGGTTGTTGTCTCTCCAGTCATCAGGGTTCTGTTGTTGTCCTCTCCAATCATCAGGGTTCTGTTGACGTACTCTCCAGTCACCAGGGTTCTGTTGTTGTCTCTCCAATCAGCAGGGTTCTGTTGATGTCCTCTCCAGTCATCAGGGTTCTGTTGTTGTCTCTCCAGTCACCAGGGTTCTGTTGTTGTCTCTCCAGTCATCAGGGTTCTGTTGTTGTCTCTCCAGTCATCAGGGTTCTGTTGATGTCTCTCCAGTCATCAGGGTTCTGTTGTTGTCTCCTCTAGTCATCAGGGTTCTGTTGACGTCTCTCCAGTCATCAGGGGTTCTGTTTTGTCTCTCTATTCATCAGGGTTCTGTTGTTGTCTCTCCAGTCATCAGGGTTCTGTTGTTGTCTCTCTAGTCATCAGGGTTCTGTTGACGTCTCTCCAGTCATCAGGGTTCTGTTGTTGTCTCTCCAGTCATCAGGGTTATGTTGACGTCTCTCCAGTCATCAGGTTTCTGTTGATGTCTCTCCAGTCCTCAGGGTTCTGTTGGCGTCCTCTCCAGTCATCAGGTTCTGTTGTGTCTCTCCAGTCATCAGGGTTCTGTTGTTGTCTCTCCAGTCATCAGGTTCTGTTATGTTGACGT
>NW_024059875.1:0-30325 GCF_016432855.1 Salvelinus namaycush | reverse complement strand
CATTACAACACATTACAACACATTACATTACAACACATTACAACACATTACATTACAACACATTACATTACAACACATTACAACACAATACATTACAACACATTACATTACAACACATTACATTACAACACATTACATTACAACACATTACATTACAACACATTACATTACAACACATTACAACACAATACATTACAACACATTACATTACAACACATTACATTACAACACATTACATTACAACACATTACATTACAACACATTACAACACATTACAACACATTACATTACAACACATTACATTACATTACAACACATTACAACACATTACATTACAACACATTCAATTACATTACAACACATTACAACACATTACATTACATTACAACACATTACATTACAACACATTACATTACAACACATTACATTACAACACATTACAACACATTACATTACAACACATAACAACACATTACATTACAACACATTACAACACATTACATTACATTACATTACACATTACATTACATTACAACACATTACATTACAACACATTACATTACAACACATTACAACACATTACATTACAACACATAACAACACATTACATTACAACACATTACAACACATTACATTACATTACATTACAACACATTACATTACATTACAACACATTACAACACATTACAACACATTACATTACAACACATTACATTAAAACATATTACATTAAATTACAACACATTCAATTACATTACAACACATTACATTACATTACAACACATTACAACACATTACAACACATTACATTACAACACATTACATTACAACATATTACATTAAATTACAACACATTCAATTACATTACAACACATTACATTACAACACATTACAACATATTACATTACAACACATTACAACACATTACATTACAACACATTACAACACATTACATTACAACACATTACAACACATTACATTACAACACATTACAAAACATTACATTACATTACAACACATTACATTACATTACAACACATTACAACACATTAAAACACATTACAACACATTACATTACATTACAACACATTCAATTACATTACAACACATTCAATTACATTACAACACATTACATTACAACACATTACATTACAACACATTACATTACAACACATTACAACACATTACATTACAACACATTACATTACAACACATTACATTACAACACATTACATTACAACACATTACAACACAATACATTACAACACATTACATTACAACACATTACATTACAACACATTACATTACAACACATTACATTACAACACATTACATTACAACACATTACATTACAACACATTACAACACAATACATTACAACACATTACATTACAACACATTACATTACAACACATTACAACACATTACATTACAACACATTACATTACAACACATTACATTACAACACATTACAACACATTACATTACAACACATTACAACACATTACATTACAACACATTACATTACAACACATTACATTACAACACATTACATTACAACACATTACATTACAACACATTACATTACAACACATTACATTACATTACAACACATTACATTACAACACATTACATTACAACACATAACAACACATTACATTACAACACATTACATTACAACACATTACATTACAACACATTACAACACATTACAACACATTACATTACAACACATTACAACACATTACATTACAACACATTACAACACATTACATTACAACACATTACAACACATTACATTACAACACATTACATTACAACACATTACAACACATTACAACACATTACAACACATTACATTACAACACATTACATTACAACACATTACATTACAACACATTACAACACATTACAACACATTACATTACAACACATTACAACACATTACATTACAACACATTACAACACATTACAACACATTCAATTACATTACAACACATTACATTACATTACAACACATTACAACACATTACAACATATTACATTACAACACATTACAACACATTACATTACAACACATTACATTACAACACATTACAACACATTACAACACATTACATTACAACACATTACAACACATTACATTACATTACAATACAACACATTACATTACAACACATCACATTACAACACATCACATTACAACACATCACATTACAACACATTACATTACAACACATTACATTACAACACATTACATTACATTACAACACATTACATTACAATACATCACAACACATTACAACACATTACATTACAACACATTACAACACATTACATTACATTACAATACAACACATTACATTAAAAAAACATTACATTACATTACAACACATTACAACACATCACATTACAACACATTACATTACATTACAACACATTACAACACATTACATTACAATACATTACAAAATATTACATTACAACAAATTACATTACAACACATCACAACACATTACATTACAACACATTACATTACAATACAACACATTAAATTACAATAAAACACACTATTACCAGTCTGTTCAACCTCTCTTTTGTATCGTCCGAGATCATCACATTACAACACATTACACCACATTACAACACATTACAACACATTACATTACAACACATTACAACACGTTACATTACATTACAATTACATTACAACACATTACATTACATTACAATACAACATATTACAACACGTTACATTACAACACATTACAACACGTTACATTACAACTTAATACATTACAACAAATTACATTACAACACATTACAACACATTACATTACAACACATTACAACACGTTACATTACAACACATTACAACACGTTACATTACAACTTAATACATTACAACAAATTACATTACAACACATTACAACACATTACAACACATTACAACACATTACAACACATTACATTACAACACATTACAACACGTTACATTACAACACATTACAACACGTTACATTACAACTTAATACATTACAACAAATTACATTACAACACATTACAACACATTACAACACATTACATTACATTACAATTACATTACAACACATTACATTACATTACAATACAACATATTACATTACAACACATTACATTACAACACATTACATTACATTACATTACAACACATTACATTACAACACATTACAACACATTACATTACAACACATTACATTACAACACATTACAACACATTACAACACATTACATTACATTACAACACATTACATTACATTACAATACAACATATTACATTACAACACATTACATTACATTACAACACATTACAACACATTACATTACATTACAACACATTACATTACAACACATTACATTACAACACATTACAACACATTACATTACATTACATTACAACACATTACAACACATTACAACACATTACAACACATTACATTACATTACAACACATTACATTACAATACATCACAACACATTACAACACATTACATTACAACACATTACAACACATTACATTACATTACAATACAACACATTATATTACATCTAATTACACTACATTACAACACATTACATTAAAAAACATTACATTACATTAAAAAACATTACATTACAACACATTACAACACATCACATTACATTACAACACATTACATTACATTACATTACAACACATTACAACACATTACATTACAATACATTACAAAATATTACATTACAACAAATTACATTACAACACATTACAACACATCACAACACATTACATTACAACACATTACATTACAATACAACACATTAAATTACAATACAACACATTACATAACATTACAATACATTATGTTACATTATAACACATTACATTAAATTACAACTCATACAACACATTACATTCCACCACATATATCGAACATTTCAATAAGCATTTCGCTACGGCTGGCCATGCTTTCCTCGTGGATACCCCAGGCCTGGCCAACAGCTCCGTCCCCCCTGCAGCTACTTGCCCGAGCCTCCCCAGCTTCTCCTTCACCCAAATCCAGATTGCAGATGTTCTGAAAGAGCTGCAAAACCTGGACCCGTACAAATCAGCTGGGCTAGACAATCTGGTGCCTCTATTTCTAAAATGATCCGCCGCCATTGTTCAACCTCTATTACCAGTCTGTTCAACCCCTATTACCAGTCTGTTCAACCCCTATTACCAGTCTGTTCAACCCCTATTACCAGTCTGTTCAACCCCTATTACCAGTCTGTTCAACCCCTATTACTAGTCTGTTCAACCCCTATTACCAGTCTGTTCAACCCCTATTACCAGTCTGTTCAACCCCTATTACCAGTCTGTTCAACCCCTATTACCAGTCTGTTCAACCCCTATTACCAGTCTGTTCAACCTCTATTACCAGTCTGTTCAACCCCTATTACCAGTCTGTTCAACCCCTATTACCAGTCTGTTCAACCCCTATTACCAGTCTGTTCAACCCCTATTACCAGTCTGTTCAACCCCTATTACCAGTCTGTTCAACCCCTATTACCAGTCTGTTCAACCCCTATTACCAGTCTGTTCAACCCCTATTACCAGTCTGTTCAACCCCTATTACCAGTCTGTTCAACCCCTATTACCAGTCTGTTCAACCCCTATTACCAGTCTGTTCAACCCCTATTACCAGTCTGTTCAACCCCTATTACCAGTCTGTTCAACCCCTATTACCAGTCTGTTCAACCCCTATTACCAGTCTGTTCAACCCCTATTACCAGTCTGTTCAACCTCTATTACCAGTCTGTTCAACCCCTATTACCAGTCTGTTCAACCCCTATTACCAGTCTGTTCAACCCCTATTACTAGTCTGTTCAACCTCTATTACCAGTCTGTTCAACCCCTATTACCAGTCTGTTCAACCCCTATTACTAGTCTGTTCAACCCCTATTACTAGTCTGTTCAACCCCTATTACCAGTCTGTTCAACCCCTATTACCAGTCTGTTCAACCCCTATTACCAGTCTGTTCAACCTCTATTACCAGTCTGTTCAACCCCTATTACCAGTCTGTTCAACCCCTATTACCAGTCTGTTCAACCCCTATTACCAGTCTGTTCAACCTCTATTACCAGTCTGTTCAACCCCTATTACCAGTCTGTTCAACCCCTATTACCAGTCTGTTCAACCTCTATTACCAGTCTGTTCAACCCCTATTACCAGTCTGTTCAACCCCTATTACCAGTCTGTTCAACCCCTATTACCAGTCTGTTCAACCTCTATTACCAGTCTGTTCAACCCCTATTACTAGTCTGTTCAACCTCTATTACCAGTCTGTTCAACCCCTATTACCAGTCTGTTCAACCTCTCTTTTGTATCGTCCGAGATCCCTAAAGATTGGAAAGCTGCCAATCGCGGTCATCCCCCTCTTCATAGGGGGTGACACTCTAGACCCAAACTGTTATAGACCTATATCCATCCTGCCCTGCCTCTCTAAAGTCTTCGAAAGCCAAGTTAATAAACAGATCACTGACCATTTCGAATCCCACCGTACCTTCTCCGCTGTGCAATCCGGTTTCCGAGCTGGTGACGGGTGCCCCTCAGCCACGCTCAAGGTCCTAAACGATATCATAACCGCCATCGATAAAAGACAGTACTGTGCAGCCATCTTCATTGACCTGGCCGAGGCTTTCAACTCTGTCAATCACCGTATTCTTGTCGGCAGACTCAACAGCCTTGGTTTCTCAAATTATTCCTACGCCTGGTTCACCAACTACTTCGCAGACAGAGTTCAGTGTGTCAAATCGGAAGGCCTGTTGTCCGGACCTCTGGCAGTCTCTATGGGGGAGCCACACGGTTCAATTCTCGGGCCGACTCTTTTCTCTGTATATATCAATGATGTTGCTCTTGCTGCTGGTGATTATCTGATCCACCTCTATGCAGACAACACCATTCTGTATAGTTCTGGCCCCTCTTTGGACACTGTGTTAACTAACCTCCAGTCGAGCTTCAACGCCATACAACTCTCCTTCCGTGGCCTCCAACTGCTCTTAAACGCTAGTGAAACCAAATGCATGCTCTTCAACCGTTCGCTGCCCGCACCTGCCCGCCCGTCCAGCATCACTACTCTGGACGGTGCTGACTTAGAATATGTGGACAACTACAAATACCTAGGTGTCTGGCTAGACTGTAAACTCTCCTTCCAGACTCATATTAAAAATCTCTAATCCAAAATCAAATCTAGAATCGCAACAAATCCTCCTTCACTCACGCCGCAAAACTTACCATCGTAAAACTGACTATCCTACCGATCCTCGACTTCAGCGATGTCATCTACAAAATAGCCTCCAACACTCTACTCAGCAAACTGGATGCAGTCTATCACAGTGCCATCCGTTTTGTTACCAAAGCCCCTTATACCACCCACCACTGCGACCTGTATGCTCTAGTCGGCTGGCCTTCGCTTCATATTCGTCGCCAGACCCACTGGCTCCAGGTCATCTATAAGTCTATGCTAGGTAAAGCTCCGCCTCATCTCAGCTCACTGGTCACGATAACAACACCCACCCGTAGCACGCGCTCCAGCAGGTATATCTCACTTGTCATCCCCAAAGCCAACTCCTGCTTAGGTTTCCTTTCCTTCCCGTTCTCTGCAGCCACTGACTGGAACGAATTGCAAAAATCGCTGAAGCTGGAGACTTATATTTCCCTCACTAACTTTAAACATCAGCTATCTGAGCAGCTAACCGATCGCTGCAGCTGTACACAGCCCATCTGTGAATAGCCCACCCAATCTACATACCTCATCCCCATTTTGTTTTAATTTACTTTTCGGCTCTTTTGCACATCAGTCCCTCCACTTGCTCATCTTCATCTGCTCATCTATCACTCCAGTGTTAATCTGCTAAATTGTAATTACTTTGCTACTATGGCCTATTTATTGCCTTACCTCCTCACGCCATTTGCACACACTGTATATAGACTTTCTTTTTCTTCTATTGTGTTATTGACTGTACGTTTGTTTATTCCATGTAACTCTGTGTTGTTGTTTGTGTTGCGCTGCTTTGCTTTATCTTGGCCAGGTCGCAGTTATAAATGAGAACATGTTCTCAACTGGCCTACCTGGTTAAATAAAGGTGAAATAAAATATTATAAAAAAACATTACATTACAACACATTACATTACATTACAACACATTACAACACATTACATTACAACACATTACAACACGTTACATTACATTACAATTACATTACAACACATTACATTACATTACAATACAACATATTACATTACAACACATTACATTACAACACATTACATTACAACACATTACATTACAACACATTACATTACATTACAATTACATTACAACACATTACATTACATTACAATACAACATATTACATTACAACACATTACATTACAACACATTACAACACATTACATTAAAACACATTACATTACAACACATTACAACACATTACATTACAACACATTACATTACAACACATTACAACACATTACATTACATTACAATTACATTACAACACATTACATTACATTACAATACAACATATTACATTACAACACATTACATTACAACACATTACAACACATTACATTACATTACAACACATTACATTACAACACATTACATTACAACACATTACAACACATTACATTACATTACATTACAACACATTACAACACATTACAACACATTACAACACATTACATTACAACACATTACAACACATTACATTACAACACATTACATTACATTACATTACAACACATTACAACACACTACAACACATTACATTACAACACATTACATTACATTACAACACATTACATTACATTACAACACATTACAACACATTACATTACATTACTTTACAAAACATTACATTCTCTCTACATCTCCTCCCTCTCTTCTCTAACCCTCCTCTCTCTCACTCTCTCTCTGTCTCCCTCCCAATTAAATTCAGTTCAATTTAAGGGCTTTATTGGCATGGTAAACATCTATTAACATTGCCAAAGCAAGTGAAATAGATAATAAACAAAAGTGAAAGAAACACAAATTAACAGTGTTGTAATGACATGCAAATAGTTAAAGTACAAAAGGGAAAATAAATATGGGTTGTATTTACAATTGTGATTATTCTTCACTGGTTGCCCTTTTCTTGTGGCAACAGGTCACAAATATTGCTGCTGTGATGGCACACCGTGGTATTTCACCCAATAGATATGGGAGTTTATCAAAATTGGGCTTGTTTTTTAATTATTTGTGGGTCTGTGTAATCTGAGGGAAATATGTGTCTCTAATATGGTCATACATTTGGCAGGAGGTTAGGAAGTGCAGCTCAGTTTCCACCTCATTTATTGGGCAGTGTGCACATAGCCTGTCTTCTCTTGAGAGCCAGGTCTGCCTATGGCGGCCTTTCTCAATAGCAAGGCTATGCTCACTGAGTCTGTACATAGTCAAAGCTTTCCTTCATGTTTGGTCAGTCACAGTGGTCAGGTATTCTGCCAAAATATCATTCTAGTTTGTTCTGTTTTTTTGTTAATTCTTTCCAATGTGTCAAGTAATTATCTTTTTGTTTTCTCATGATTTGTTTGGGTCTACCTCTCCTCCGTCTCACTCTACCTCTCCTCTCTCTTTTTCTACCTCTCCTCCCTCTCTCTCTACCTCTCCTCCCTCTCTCTCTACCTCTCCTCCCTCTCTCTCTCTACCTCTCCTCCCTCTCTCTCTCTACCTCTCCTCCCTCTCTCTCTCTACCTCTCCTCCCTCTCTCTCTCTACCTCTCCTCCCTCTCTCTCTACCTCTCCTCCCTCTCTCTCTACCATAAAAAACATTTGTCTCCATTTTTCACCAATCAAACATTTTCTAAACATTACAGTTCAGAAAGAAAATACATTTCACACAAACAACCATCCTGTGGTGTCATTCTACTGTTAACATGACCCTTACTCTGTCTTCACATTACAGAGCTACTGTTAACATGACCCTTACTCTGTCTTCACATTACAGAGCTACTGTTAACATGACCCTTACTCTGTCTTCACATTACAGATCTACATTTAACATGACCCTTACTCTGTCTTCACATTACAGATCTACATTTAACAGACACAGACCAGGGACTAAATCTGATACCACTCCTAAATATCTGACACCTTCCTCAAATATTAGCAGAACAGCACAATAGACTGTGTGTTTACAGATTGAGTGGGGGGGGGGCAGGATATTGCTGCTAACTCACTGAAGGTATGTACAGAGCCAAGTTGTGGAGTAATGGACCAATCAGAGCCGTGTTGGGGAGAAATGGACCAATATTATGGAGCTGTGTGGAGTAACAGACCAATCAGAGCCGTGTTGGGGAGAAATGGACCAATATTATGGAGCTGTGTGGAGTAACAGACCAATCGGAGTCCAGGAACAGAATCTGTCCAGTGACCGAAGATGGAAGACCTTTATTAGAGTGGAACTTGGCTGTGACAGTTGGAGCTGGAAGTGTCACTGCCTTGGTGAGCATGTGCTACTATGTGTGTGTAGGTGTGTGTAGGTGTGTGTGTCTGACTGTTAAACTAGAAACAGACCAGCAGCAACAATAACTGACCTTCTTCACAGTGGCCTTGTTTTCATGTTACAACTTTGGAGGTGTTTCTGGACTAACACCACTGGCAGAAATCAGTAGCACTGACTGGTTATAACACCTACTAATAGCTCTCTGTCATTTGTTGAGAAGCACCAGGCTGACTGAGATACAGTGCTGCTTGCTGCTCCAAACAGTGAGTCACATAGCTTACTGTCTGGGTGGTCACTAAACAGAACTGGCTGATGAAATCATTACCCTAGTCTCATGGAGAGATACAGAAATAAACAGAGAGAGAGTGAAGGTGTAAACTTGGCAGTAGAAAACCTAAACACTATATTTGACCTCTCAGCTTCAATATTACATCTAAAGAAAATTAATAACAATGACAAATGGTTTGATGAAGAATGCAAAAACCTAAGAAAGAAATTGAGAAACCTATCCAACCAAAAACATACAGACTCAGAAAACCTGAGTCTACACCTTCACTATGGTGAATCACTAAAACAATACAGAAATACACTACGGAAAAAGAAGGAACAGCTCGTCAGAAATCAGCTCAATGTAAATGAAGAATCCATAGACTCCAACCACTTCTGGGAAAATTGGAAAACACCTAACAAACAACAACACAAAGAGTTATCTATCGAAAACGGAGATGTATGGATAATTGAGTTGAAAGAGAGAGAGAGGAAGTATAGGAGACATGGAGAGGACAAAGGAAGAGATATAATGAAAGGAGAGATAGAGAGAGATAAGGAGAGGAGAGAGAGGAGAAGAGAGATGGAGAGGAGAGAAGGAGAGAAGGAGAGGAGCGAGAGATGTATTTAACTTTTGTTAATTATCTACTTCACTTGCTTTGGCAATGTTAACGTATGTTTCCCATGCCAATAAAGCCCCTAACCTAAATTGAAATTGAGATAAGGAGAGGAGAGAGAGGACAGGAGAGATGGAGAAATAGAAGGAGAGGAGAGGTGAGAGAGGACAGGAGAGATGGAGAAAGAGAAGGACAGGAGAGGTGGAGAAAGAAAAGGAGAGGAGAGGTGGAGAAAGAGAAGGAGAGGAGAGATGGAGAAAGAGAAGGACAGGAGAGATGGAGAAAGAGAAGGACAGGAGAGGTGGAGAAAGACAAGGACAGGAGAGATGGATAAAGATAAGGACAGGAGATGGAGAAAGAGAAGGACAGGAGAGGTGGAGAAAGAGAAGGACAAGAGAGATGGAGAAAGAGAAGGACAGGAGAGGTGGAGAAAGAGAAGGACAGGAGAGGTGGAGAAAGAGAAGGACAGGAGATGGAGAAAGAGAAGGAGAGGAGAGATGGAGAAAGAGAAGGACAGGAGAGGTGGAGAAAGAGAAGGAGAGGAGAGGTGGAGAAAGAGAAGGACAGGAGATGGAGAAAGAGAAGGAGAGGAGAGATGGAGAAAGAGAAGGAGAGGAGAGATGGATAAAGATAAGGACAGGAGATGGAGAAAGAGAAGGACAGGAGATGGAGAAAGAGAAGGACAGGAGAGGTGGAGAAAGAGAAGGACAGGAGAGATGGAGAAAGAGAAGGAGAGGAGAGGTGGAGAAAGAGAAGGACAGGAGAGATGGAGAAAGAGGACAGGAGATGGAGAAAGAGAAGGACAGGAGAGATGGAGAAAGAGAAGGACAGGAGAGGTGGAGAAAGAGAAGGACAGGAGAGGTGGAGAAAGAGAAGGACAGGAGAGGTGGAGAAAGAGAAGGACAGGAGATGGAGAAAGAGAAGGAGAGGAGAGATGGAGAAAGAGAAGGACAGGAGATGGAGAAAGAGAAGGAGAGGAGAGATGGAGAAAGAGAAGGAGAGGAGAGATGGAGAAAGAGAAGGAGAGGAGAGATGGATAAAGATAAGGACAGGAGATGGAGAAAGAGAAGGACAGGAGAGGTGGAGAAAGAGAAGGACAGGAGATGGAGAAAGAGAAGGACAGGAGATGGAGAAAGAGAAGGAGAGGAGAGATGGAGAAAGAGAAGGAGAGGAGAGATGGAGAAAGAGAAGGACAGGAGAGATGGGGAAAGAGGACAGGAGCGGTGGAGAAAGAGAAGGAGGGGAGAGGTGGAAAGAGAGAAAGACAGGAGAGATGGAGAAAGAGAAGGAGAGATGGAGAAAGAGAAGGAGAGATGGAGAAAGAGAAGGAGAGATGGAGAAAGAGAAGGAGAGGAGAGATGGAGAAAGAGAAGGAGAGGAGAGGGTGGAGAAAGAGAAGGAGAGGAGAGATGGAGAAAGAGAAGGACAGGAGAGATGGAGAAAGAGAAGGACAGGAGAGGTGGAGAAAGACAAGGACAGGAGAGGTGGAGAAAGAGAAGGACAGGAGAGGTGGAGAAAGAGAGGAGAGATGGAGAAAGAGAAGGAGAGGAGAGATGGAGAAAGAGAAGGACAGGAGAGATGGAGAAAGAGAAGGACAGGAGAGGTGGAGAAAGACAAGGACAGGAGAGGTGGAGAAAGACAAGGACAGGAGAGGTGGAGAAAGAGAGGAGAGATGGAGAAAGAGAAGGACAGGAGAGATGGAGAAAGAGAAGGACAGGAGAGGTGGAGAAAGAGAAGGACAGGAGAGGAGGAGAAAGAGAGGAGAGATGGAGAAAGAGAGGAGAGATGGAGAAAGAGAAGGACAGGAGAGGTGGAGAAAGAGAAGGACAGGAGAGGTGGAGAAAGAGAAGGACAGGAGAGGTGGAGAAAGAGAAGGACAGGAGAGATGGAGAAAGAGAAGGACAGGAGAGGTGGAGAAAGAGAAGGACAGGAGAGGTGGAGAAAGAGAGGAGAGATGGAGAAAGAGAAGGACAGGAGAGGTGGCGAGAGACAGTGTTGTGTTCGAGACCACCTAAAGCGAGACCGATGCAAGACCAAGACTGGAGCAAATCGAGACCGAGTCAATATCGAGAAGGGGGGGGGGGCGAAGGGGTCCGAGACCGATTCAAGACCAAGACTGGAGCAAATCGAGACTGAGTCAATACCGATACCGGGAGGGGGACAAAGGGTTCGAGACCGAGTCAAGACCGAGACCGGGCGGGGGACAAGGGGTCCAAGACTGAGTCAAGACCGAGACTGGAGCAAATCGAGACCTAGACAAGACCGAGACCGAGCAGGGGACAAGGGGTCCAAGACTGAGTCAAGACCGAGACCGGGCGGGGGACAAGGGGTCCAAGACTGAGTCAAGACCCAGACCAGAAAAATCTGAGTCACATTCAAGACCATGATTGTAATCACCACCATAATAAGAGTATTTCTGTTCATATTTCAGAACCACATTTGGATTCTTTAGACATTAGAAAACATTCTTATTTACAATGACGGCCTACCAAAAGATAAAAGGCCTCCTGCGAGGATGGGGGCTGGGATTAAAAATAACAAATAAAAATATAAATATAGGACAAAACACACATCACGACAAGAGAGACAACACAACACTACATAAAGAGAGACCTAAGACAACAACATAGCAAGGCAGCAACACATGACAACAACATGGTAGCAACACATCATGACAACAGCATGGTAGCAACACAACATGGCAGCAGCACAGAACATGGTGCAAACATTTTTGGGCACAGACAACAGCACAAAGGGCAAGAAGGTAGAGACAACAATACATTGCGCAAAGCAGCCACAACTGTCAGTAAGAGTGTCCATGATTGAGTCTTTGAATGAAGAGATTGAGATAAAACTGTAAAATTGGAAAATAGTTGGGAAGAGATTTTTGTTGTACCGATTCCACATGGTTTAAAAAAAGTATGAATGTATGTACTTGTAAGTCGCTCTGGATAAGAGCGTCTGCTAAATGACTTAAATGTAAATGTAATGTAAATGTTTATGAACACAAAACACAGCTCGATTCAAAACGTAAAACTTCTCCATTTAAATGATTATACAAAATGATTGTAACCAATACATGTTATTCAGTACCAGTCAAAGGTTTGGACACACCTACTCACTCAAGGGTTTTTCTTTATTTGTACTATTTTCTACATTGTAGAATAATACACACATGGAATCATGTTGTAAGCAGAAAAGTGTGAAACAAATCAAAATATATATTTGATATTCTTCAAAGTAGTCACCCTTTGCCTTGATGACAGCTTTGCACACTCTTGGCATTCTCTCAACCAGCTTCAGCTGGAATGCTTTTCCAACAGTCTTGAAGGAGTTCCCACATATGCTGAGCACTTGTTGGCTGCTTTTACTTCACTCTGCGGTCCAACTCATCCCAAACCATCTCAATTGGGTTGAGGTCGGGTGATCGTGTAGGCCAGGTCATCTGATGCAGCACTCCATCACTCTCCTTCTTGGTCAAATAGCCCTTAAACATCCTGGAGGTGTGTTGGGTCATAGTCTTGTTGAAAAACAAATCATGGTCCCACTAAGCTCAAACCAGATGGGATGGAATATCGCTGCAGACTGCTGTGGAAGCCATGCTGGTTAAGTGTCCCTTGAATTCTAAATAAATCACAGACAGTGTCACCAGCAAAGCACCCCCACACCATCACACCTCCTCCTCCATGCTTCACGGTGGGTCCACACATGCAGAGATCATGCATTCACCTACTCTGCATCTTACAAAGACACGGCGGTTGGAACCAAAAATGGAACTGACAGCATTGTAGCAACATGACATCTTATTAAAATCTGTTCATATACACCTCAGGAAGAATATGAAACTTTATTTTTTCAGGTCATTTTGACATTTTCTTAACTTGTTAGAATGTTTGGGATTTACGTATACTAAGGCATTTGGGAAAATGCTATAGAGATATAGAGTGGGAATGCAGCCATGTGTTTGGATACTATATATATATATATGGATAATAGATACTGCAGTGGATAATACTGAATACAAACATCTTCCAGGACCAGAGTCTACACAGACCTGTGCAGCCAATCAGAGCTTCAGTAGACCTTTATACAAAAAAGCCATTTGCCAAACGGGCCTGCCATCATTGACTTTGAACTGGACTGTGTGTTTACAGGAAGTAGGGCCTGCCATCATTCACTATGAACTGGACTGTGTGTTTACAGGCAGTAGGGCCTGTCATCATTCACTATGAACTGGACTGTGTGTTTACAGGCAGTAGGACCTGCCATCTTTCACTTTGAACTGGACTATGTGTTTACAGGCAGTAGGGCCTGCCATCATTCACTATGAACTGGACTGTGTGTTTACAGGCAGTAGGACCTGTCCTCATTCACTTTGAACTGGACTATGTGTTTACAGGAAGTAGGGCCTGCCATCATTCACTATGAACTGGACTGTGTGTTTACAGGAAGTAGGGCCTGCCATCATTCACTTTGAACTGGACTATGTGTTTACAGGAAGTAGGGCCTGCCATCTTTCACTTTGAACTGGACTATGTGTTTACAGGAAGTAGGGCCTGCCATCATTCACTTTGAACTGGACTATGTGTTTACAGGAAGTAGGGCCTGGCATCATTCACTTTGAACTGGACTATGTGTTTACAGGAAGTAGGGCCTGCCATCATTCACTTTGAACTGGACTGTGTGTTTACAGGCAGTAGGGCCTGCCATCATTCACTTTGAACTGGACTATGTGTTTACAGGAAGTAGGGCCTGGCATCATTCACTTTGAACTGGACTATGTGTTTACAGGAAGTAGGGCCTGCCATCATTCACTATGAACTGCCATCATTCACTATGAACTGGACTATGTGTTTACCCTTCCGTGTTTACCCTTCCGGGTTGGAGCGAGTAGTCGCATTCCGCATTCCGCTTCGCTCCACAGGTAGTATTACCATTTCATTTTCATTTTCATTACAGTACAACGGTTTGATTTGTTTGATCTTAGCTAGCTACATAGCCGTCTTTGTATCAAAGATAATTGTGTAGTTATTGAGGTTCGCTAGCCAGCTATTTTCGTCCTAACGTAACGTAACGTAGTCAACACTGCTAGCTAGCCAGCTAGCCACCGAATAGCAGCACTGTAGAAACGATTGCATTACAACGGAACGACTTGATTAGTGTAGTGTTAGCTAGCTACACAGTTGTCTTTGCTATCTTTGATTTGTTTGATCTTAGCTAGCTACTTAGCTAGCTACATAGCCGTCTTTGTATCAAAGATAATTGTGTAGTTATTGAGGTTCGCTAGCCAGCTATTTTCGTCCTAACGTAACGTAACGTAGTCAACACTGCTAGCTAGCCAGCTAGCCACCGAATAGCAGCACTGTAGAAACGATTACGTTACAACGGAACGACTTGATTAGTGTAGTGTTAGCTAGCTACATAGTTGTCTTTGCTATCTTTGTATCTAAGATAATTGTGTAGTTTTGAGTAATTATCGGTTAGCTAGCCAGCTATTTTCGTCCGCCGCGCTGCCGCGCTGCCGTTCTCCTACCTAGTCAACACTGCTAGCTAACACTGCTAGCTAGCCAACTTCTACCGAATAGCAGCACTGTAGAAACTTACATTACAACGGAACGACTTGATTAGCGTAGTGTTAGCTAGCTACATAGTTGTCTTTGCTGTCCTTGTATCCAAGATAATTGTGTAGTTTAGAGAAATCTAGAGAAATTGTCGAGGTTACCTAGCCAGTTAGAGGTTACCTAGCCAGCTACACTTTCAAACAAAGTCAACAACGCAGCCACTGATAGCCAGCCTACTTCACCAGCCAGCAGTACTATATCATTTTAGTCAATAAGATTTAATTTTTTTTTGCAACGTAAGCTTAACTTTCTGAACATTCGAGACGTGTAGTCCACTTGTCATTCTAATCTCCTTTGCATTAGCGTAGCCTCTTCTGTAGCCTGTCAACTATGTGTCTGTCTATCCCTCTTCTCTCCTCTCTGCACAGACCATACAAACGCTTCACACCGCGTGGCCGCCGCTACTCTAACCTGGTGGTCCCAGCGCGCACGACCCACGTGGAGTTCCAGGTCTCCGGCAGCCTCTGGAACTGCCGATCTGCGGCCAACAAGGCAGAGTTCATCTCAGCCTATGCGTCCCTCCAGTCCCTCGACTTCTTGGCACTGACGGAAACATGGATTACCACTGATAACACTGCTACTCCTACTGCTCTCTCCTCGTCTGCCCACGTGTTCTCGCACACCCCGAGAGCTTCTGGTCAGCGGGGTGGTGGCACTGGGATCCTCATCTCTCCCAAGTGGACATTCTCTCTTTCTCCCCTGACCCATCTGTCTATCGCCTCCTTTGAATTCCATGCTGTCACAGTTACCAGCCCTTTCAAGCTTAACATCCTTATCATTTATCGCCCTCCAGGTTCCCTTGGAGAGTTCATCGATGAGCTTGACGCCCTGATAAGTTCCTTTCCTGAGGATGGCTCACCTCTCACAGTTCTGGGTGACTTTAACCTCCCCACGTCTACCTTTGACTCATTCCTCTCTGCCTCCTTCTTTCCACTCCTCTCCTCTTTTGACCTCACCCTCTCACCTTCCCCCCCTACTCACAAGGCAGGCAATACGCTTGACCTCATCTTTACTAGATGCTGTTCTTCCACTAATCTCACTGCAACTCCCCTCCAAGTCTCCGACCACTACCTTGTATCCTTTTCCCTCTCGCTCTCATCCAACACTTCCCACACTGCCCCTACTCGGATGGTATCGCGCCGTCCCAACCTTCGCTCTCTCTCCCCCGCTACTCTCTCCTCTTCCATCCTATCATCTCTTCCCTCTGCTCAAACCTTCTCCAACCTATCTCCTGATTCTGCCTCCTCAACCCTCCTCTCCTCCCTTTCTGCATCCTTTGACTCTCTATGTCCCCTATCCTCCAGGCCGGCTCGGTCCTCCCCTCCTGCTCCGTGGCTCGACGACTCACTGCGAGCTCACAGAACAGGGCTCCGGGCAGCCGAGCGGAAATGGAGGAAAACTCGCCTCCCTGCGGACCTGGCATCCTTTCACTCCCTCCTCTCTACATTCTCCTCTTCTGTCTCTGCTGCTAAAGCCACTTTCTACCACTCTAAATTCCAAGCATCTGCCTCTAACCCTAGGAAGCTCTTTGCCACCTTCTCCTCCCTCCTGAATCCTCCTCCCCCTCCTCCCCCCTCCTCCCTCTCTGCAGATGACTTCGTCAACCATTTTGAAAAGAAGGTCGACGACATCCGATCCTCGTTTGCTAAGTCAAACGACACCGCTGGTTCTGCTCACACTGCCCTACCCTGTGCTTTGACCTCTTTCTCCCCTCTCTCTCCAGATGAAATCTCGCGTCTTGTGACGGCCGGCCGCCCAACAACCTGCCCGCTTGACCCTATCCCCTCCTCTCTTCTCCAGACCATTTCCGGAGACCTTCTCCCTTACCTCACCTCGCTCATCAACTCATCCTTGACCGCTGGCTACGTCCCTTCCGTCTTCAAGAGAGCGAGAGTTGCACCCCTTCTGAAAAAACCTACACTCGATCCCTCCGATGTCAACAACTACAGACCAGTATCCCTTCTTTCTTTTCTCTCCAAAACTCTTGAACGTGCCGTCCTTGGCCAGCTCTCCTGCTATCTCTCTCAGAATGACCTTCTTGATCCAAATCAGTCAGGTTTCAAGACTAGTCATTCAACTGAGACTGCTCTTCTCTGTGTCACGGAGGCGCTCCGCACTGCTAAAGCTAACTCTCTCTCCTCTGCTCTCATCCTTCTAGACCTATCGGCTGCCTTTGATACTGTGAACCATCAGATCCTCCTCTCCACCCTCTCCGAGCTGGGCATCTCCGGCGCGGCCCACGCTTGGATTGCGTCCTACCTGACAGGTCGCTCCTACCAGGTGGCGTGGCGAGAATCTGTCTCCGCACCACGTGCTCTCACCACTGGTGTCCCCCAGGGCTCTGTTCTAGGCCCTCTCCTATTCTCGCTATACACCAAGTCACTTGGCTCTGTCATATCCTCACATGGTCTCTCCTATCATTGCTATGCAGACGACACACAATTAATCTTCTCCTTTCCCCCCTCTGATAACCAGGTGGCGAATCGCATCTCTGCATGTCTGGCAGACATATCAGTGTGGATGACGGATCACCACCTCAAGCTGAACCTCGGCAAGACGGAGCTGCTCTTCCTCCCGGGGAAGGACTGCCCGTTCCATGATCTCGCCATCACGGTTGACAACTCCATTGTGTCCTCCTCCCAGAGTGCTAAGAACCTTGGCGTGATCCTGGACAACACCCTGTCGTTCTCAACTCACATCAAGGCGGTGACCCGTTCCTGTAGGTTCATGCTCTACAACATTCGCAGAGTACGACCCTGCCTCACACAGGAAGCGGCGCAGGTCCTAATCCAGGCACTTGTCATCTCCCGTCTGGATTACTGCAACTCGCTGTTGGCTGGGCTCCCTGCCTGTGCTATTAAACCCCTACAACTCATCCAGAACGCCGCAGCCCGTCTGGTGTTCAACCTTCCCAAGTTCTCTCACGTCACCCCGCTCCTCCGCTCTCTCCACTGGCTTCCAGTTGAAGCTCGCATCCGCTACAAGACCATGGTGCTTGCCTACGGAGCTGTGAGGGGAACGGCACCTCCGTACCTTCAGGCTCTGATCAGGCCCTACACCCAAACAAGGGCACTGTGTTCATCCACCTCTGGCCTGCTCGCCTCCCTACCTCTGAGGAAGTACAGTTCCCGCTCAGCCCAGTCAAAACTGTTCGCTGCTCTGGCACCCCAATGGTGGAACAAACTCCCTCACGACGCCAGGTCAGCGGAGTCAATCACCACCTTCCGGAGACACCTGAAACCCCACCTCTTTAAGGAATACCTAGGATAGGATAAAGTAATCCTTCTAACCCCCCCCCTCCCCCTTAAAAGAGTTAGATGCACTATTGTAAAGTGGTTGTTCCACTGGATATCATAAGGTGAATGCACCAATTTGTAAGTCGCTCTGGATAAGAGCGTCTGCTAAATGACTTAAATGTAAATGTAAATGTACAGGAAGTAGGGCCTGCCATCATTCACTTTGAACTGGACTATGTGTTTACAGGAAGTAGGGCCTGCCATCTTTCACTTTGAACTGGACTATGTGTTTACAGGAAGTAGGGCCTGGCATCATTCACTATGAACTGGACTATGTGTTTACAGGCAGTAGGGCCTGCCATCATTCACTTTGAACTGGACTATGTGTTTACAGGAAGTAGGGCCTGGCATCATTCACTTTGAACTGGACTATGTGTTTACAGGAAGTAGGGCCTGCCATCATTCACTTTGAACTGGACTGTGTGTTTACAGGCAGTAGGGCCTGCCATCATTCACTTTGAACTGGACTATGTGTTTACAGGAAGTAGGGCCTGCCATCATTCACTTTGAACTGGACTGTGTGTTTACAGGCAGTAGGGCCTGCCATCATTCACTTTGAACTGGACTGTGTGTTTACAGGCAGTAGGGCCTGCCATCATTCACTTTGAACTGGACTATGTGTTTACAGGAAGTAGGGCCTGCCATCATTCACTATGAACTGGACTGTGTGTTTACAGGCAGTAGGGCCTGGCATCATTCACTTTGAACTGGACTATGTGTTTACAGGAAGTAGGGCCTGCCATCTTTCACTTTGAACTGGACTATGTGTTTACAGGAAGTAGGGCCTGCCATCTTTCACTTTGAACTGGACTATGTGTTTACAGGAAGTAGGGCCTGCCATCATTCACTATGAACTGGACTATGTGTTTACAGGAAGTAGGGCCTGTCATCATTCACTATGAACTGGACTATGTGTTTACAGGAAGTAGGGCCTGCCATCTTTCACTTTGAACTGGACTATGTGTTTACAGGAAGTAGTAACAGTGTGACTTTAGATCATTAGAATGCATTCGCCAAAAGCCACAAAACAAATGGGTTTCTGTAAATATGACGGGAGTCCTCTTCCATTTGGGAACTTTACAGTCCTATTGCTCAAACAACCATGAAAAGGTAGGCTCTCGCTCTCTCAGCACATCAACAAGATCAACAACTAATGCTAGCCAGAGCAAGATGAGCTAAACTCTAACGAAGGAACATTAGATAAATCCTCAAACTGTTTTAGCTAGCGGGGCACTAGAGAGCGTGCTATGGAGTAGACGTGCTTTGCTAGAGATCTGCTCAATTTTGAAACAAATTCATATTTATCTTAACCTCTCACAACCAATAACTTCAATCATTGTCTGGCAATATGACAAAGGGAAAAGGCACCAAAAAAGGGGGCGCTAGACAAGATAATTTGAATGAGATAGACAACGAACCAATTTCAACGTTGCCGACCCATGAGGAGTTAGCTGAAGATGCTAGCTACCAAGAGTTCCCCACAGATCCTACTCAAAGTGACATACTGGCTGCTATGAACTCACTAAGCAAGAAGGTGGACACAAGGTTGGCTGATATCTCAAAGAGTATTGGGACTTTGGCCGAAACTGTGAAGGCAACTAAGGGAAGGGTGCACGAGGTTGAGCAGACGACAGTCGATCACGAGGCCAGGCTACAGGACATAGAGAAACAGTGCACAACGTTCAAAAATGACAACAAAACCCTGAAAGCCCGATTGGAAATGATCGATTCGCATTCAAGACACCAGAACATCCAAATATGTGGGATCCAGGAGGACACTGAGAAAGGGAAACCCACTGAATTTGTCTCGGAACTGATACTGGCATTGCTGGGGAGTGAACACTTCAGAACGGCCATCCTGATCGACCGCGCACACAGATCACAGGCAACGAAGCCGGCCAAGGGCGGGCCACCAAGGCCATTCATTGTACGGCTGCACTATCCCCAGACCAGGGATCTCATCCTCAAGCTGGCTAGTCAAAAGTTCCCCCTTAACTACAACGGAGCCAGGGTGTCTTTCTACCAAGATCTTACTTTGGAGGTGAGGAACCAACGGAAAGAGTATGATGAGTTACGCAACAAATGCAGGGCGGCCAACATCCGATATGGATTCCTCTTCCCAGCCCGGTTTAAGGTGACAGTCGAGGGATCAACACGTACGTTTGACAAAAGAGGCCGATCTGTTCTTGACAAGCAAGCTCCCCGGCTGAGGATACAGAACGGCTGTGCCAGCCGGCTAAATGGCCAAATACAGGCCAGGAATGTGTTTGAATTTCCGGCCTATGTCTTTTCGATCAGAAGATCAGAAATTGGGACTTATAGGATAGGTGAGATGTTGTGGCTAATATAGCATTGTTTGGCATGTCATGTTTTGGCGCCACTCACCCCCTAACGTGAGAGTTAAGTTAAGCGTTATTTAATATTAGTTTATATGCGGAGCATCTATAGACGACGAGTTAGTTCAAGCTGTATGTCTAGACACCCTAAGGTTTGTGTGTTAGCCAAGGAGTGCTTCGTTTGGGGAAGTCACTCAGTAAAGGGACGGGAGGGGGGATGGGGTCTGTGTTTTACGTTCACGTTTATTAATACAGGTGGCATGACAAGCTCCCGTACGGCGGGATGTTTTTCTTCTGGGTTTTGTATGACAGCAACAATTTGCTTAAAAATGATTAATTGCCATATAGTGACAGAGCACAGAGTAGACCCGGTGGAAAAAAGATAGTCAGCTGGAACTGTAATCCTGATAAGAAAAAACATTCCTTTTGTTTACTCATCCTCGATTTAAGATCCTAATATTATTGTGGCTGGTACACTGAATTCGAAACCAATAACCTTGGTCAATTTATATGGACCCAACTTCGATGATCCATTATTTTTTCAAAGGGTATTTAAGGCCATACCAAATATCTCGGATACAAGTGTTATTGTTGGAGGTGACTTTAACTGTCAATAGATCCTCTTTTAGATAAACAGTTATCAAGGTCACTTCAACAATCAAATGCCAGTGTCTGTCTAAATACATTGATGACAAACCTTAACATTGTCGATATTTGGAGACTGACGCACCCAACAGATAGGGATTATTCTATATTTTCGTCAGTTCATAAATCATATTCCAGAAATTACTCTCATTTGTAGGACTCCAAACTAATTTCAGCAGCTGCGTCGGTTACCTATCACCCTATTCAAATGTTTGGGTTTTTATTTAATTTCACCTTTATTTAACCAGGTAGGCCAGTTGAGAACAAGTTCTCATTTACAACTGAGACCTGGACAAGATAAAGCAAAGCAGTGCGACAAAAAACAACAACACAGAGTTACACGTGGAATAAACAAACGTACAGTCAATAATACTATAGGAAAATATATATACAGTGTGTGCAAATGGAGTAAGAAGGTAAGGCAATAAATAGGCCATAGTAGCGAAGTAATTACAATTTAGCAAATTAACACTGGAGTGATAGATGTGCAGATGATGATGTGCAAGTAGAAATACTAGTGTGCAAAAGAGCAAAACATTTAAATAAAAACAAAATGGGGATGAGGTAGGTAGTTGGATGGGCTATTTACAGATGGACTATGTACAGCTGCAGCAATCGGTGAGCTGCTCAGATAGCTGATGCTTAAAGTTAGCGAGGGAGATGTAAGTCTCCAACTTAAGCGATTTTTGCAATTCGTTCCAGTCATTGGCAGAAGAGAACTGGAAGGAAAGGCGGCCAAAGTAGGTGTTGGCTTTGTGGATGTTGGCTGGAGCGCGTGCTACGGGTGGGTGTTGTTATGGTGACCAGTGAGCTGAGATAAGGCGGAGCTTTACCTAGCAAAAACTTATAGATGACCTGGAGCCAGTGGGTCTGGCGACGAATATGTAGCGAGGGTCAGCCAACGAGAGCATACAGGTCACAGTGGTGGGTGGTATAAGGGGCTACGGACTGCTCTCCTCTGTCCATGACGCTGAAACTCGACAATATGTCGACAGGTTGGCGACCGTGGAGCTTAGACGCATACTTGTTTAAAGATGAGACCTTTTGTCAGTATTTGAAGGAGCAGATTGCCTTTTTCCTCAGAGCTAACGACACGAGTGATGTTGACGAATCCACCCTTTGGGAATCTCTAAAGGCTGTGAATAGAGGTTACAGTATTTCTTATACATCAGAGAGGAAGAAACGCACCAATACTAGGCTGAGAGAAATTGAAAGAGAGTTAGGGGAACAGGAGAACGTTTTTAGGACGAATTCCTCAAATGCAGAAATTGAGGAGAAGATCACAAAGTTGAAATATGAATACAATTACCATCCTTTTGAAACAGGTGGGCTCTTTACTTGCTAGAATGCAATGAAGTTATTTTGAACTTGGTGACAACCACATAAATTATTAGCAAGACAGCTAAGGCATGTACAGGCATCTAGAGCTATTCACAAAATAAAAGACAAGAAGGGTCAAATAGTAACAGATCCGCAGGATATTAATAAATGCTTTTCGCAGTTTTACTCAGAGCTATATCAATCAAAATGCGATGCTTCTGATTCACAAACTATGGAACGCTTTCTCGCTGAATGTGAACTTCCTAAACTAGACAGGGGGGCAGCTGCTGCACTCGATGCAGGGATAACTTTAGAGGAAATGAACACAGCGATAGCACAATTTCCAAACAGCAAGGCCCCTGGGCCCGATGGATACGTAGTAGAATTATATAAGAAGTACTGCGCCAGTCTAGCTCCACTTATGTTGCGAATGTTTAAACATTCCAAAGAAAATGCCAAACACTGTACAATAGCACTGATCTTGAAAAAAAGATAGAGATTCCATGGAGAAGTTGTGATAATTGCTCTTGACGCAGAGAAGGCATTTGATTAGATTGACTGGAAGTAAGTATATGATGTCGGTTCTGGAGCATTTTGGGTTTGGAAAGGAATTTATTAATTGGATAAGAATTATTTATGCACACCCAATGGCGTCCGTGGTAACCAATCAGGAAATGTCGCAGTCATTCCGCCTGTTCAACGGCTGCCGACAGGGGTGCCCTATTTCGCCTGCTCTCTTCGCTATTGTTACGCACGCCTCTAAGAAGAGGGAACGCGACACCCTGCTGCAACTCAACTCCCCGTGAAGTGAAAAAGGTATGGGCTGTAGGTGCGAGTAAGGATGACACAAAAAGCAGAATTTACCGTTTACTAGGATTTATTTCCTACACGGTAATATGGGGAAAAGGGGCTGGACGGAACCAAAGGAAAGAAAGTAAATATCAAAGCTTCCCCCTCTCCTATCTAACCTGCCTACCCACTTAACTTACCTAACTTAGCACCACCTGGTGCCCTAACCAAAATACAGGGGGTGGTCCGCCCAGGTCTTACCTAGTGTGCCTAGACAGTGAATATACTACTATGTATGCCCGCAGGCCTCTTGCCTAAGCACTCCCTAGGTGCCTTCCCCTTCCCCCCTGGGAACAAATGAAACAGAACAACAAACAATCCACTTCACAACAAAACTGAGAACAAAACTGAGAGAACTAACTCAGGTCACTAAAGAAGCTCTGACCAAGCAACAAACACAGAACATTGCAAAGCTGCTACCAACAACAACTAACACAATGCATACTCACGACCAACATGCCATAAACCTCACTCACTCACTCACTCACTCAAATACAAAAGCTACAAGACAGAAACTGGGGAACGTAACAGCTATAGCCATGGAACCCCTTGCTACTCTCATTCGGGCATGTGCCGATATAGCTCTGGTTAAAATAAAAGACACTCAGCACAAAATGTCCCTCTATGCAGACGATGTTCTTTTGTTTTTATCCAAGCCTAAAACTTCTATTCCCCCTTACTTAACCTGACGCCCTGACCTTAGAGATCCTTTTATGTATCTATTTTGGTTTGGTCAGGGTGTGAGTTGGGGTGGGTATTCTATGTTCTATGTTTTGTAGTTCTATGTTTTGGCCGGGTAGGGTTGACAGGTGGGATGACAGGTGGGAAGTTGACTTTGTTTAGGGCACTTAGCCTTTAGCTTCACGGTTTGTTTTTGTGGTGTTTATTGTTTTGTTCGGCGTCATTGTTATTAATAAAAGAAAATGTACGCTCACCACGCTGCACCTTGGTCCTCTTCTTTTCACGGCCGTGACAGAACATCCCATCATAAACGGACCAGGCAGCGTGGTAAAAAGGAGGAATGGACATTGGAGGAGATCCTGGCCGGAAGGGATCGCCTTCCATGGGAACAGATGGAAGCATTGAGGAAGGCGAAGGCAGCGACGAAAGCAGAGCGGCAGCGTTACGAGGGAACACGGCTGGCAAGGAAGCCCGAGAGCTAACATAAATATATGTTGTGTTTTCGCTGTAAAACATTTTAAAAATCGGACACGTTGGCTGGATTCACAAGATGTTTATCTTTCATTTGCTGTATTGGACTTGTGATTTCATGAAATTATATTATATTATATTAAGAAACTGGATTCAATAGTAATTCCATTTTTATGGGATAACAAGGCAGCCAGAATTTCAAAGAAGCATTTATGCAAGTACAAGATAGAGGTGGGCTTTGGCCTTCCTCACTTCAAACTGTATTATTGGGCTGCTAATCTGAACATTGTGTCTTTCTGGAGGGAAAGTTTACCTGGGATGTGACAGAATGATTATCCTTCATGGCTTTTGATCGAGCAGACCTCCTGTCAACGTTCCTCACTCCCTGCACTTGTTAATAGTCCAGCATATGTGGAAAAAGCCACTTCTGACTCTAATCCAGTCATTTATCATACTCTTAGGATCTGGAAACAGATGAGGTATTTTCTTAACATTCCCACTGTTTACATTTATTTACTAACTCTATTTTATCAATGTACCAATCGGGCTTCAGGAAGAAGCATAGCACAATTACAGCAGCCATGAAGGTTTTAAATGATATCACTGAAGCCCTTGACAAAAAACAGCACTGTGTCTCACTTTTTATTGATCTCTCTAAGGCTTTTGATACAGTTGATCATGCTATACTGAGGCAGAGATTGTTGAGTGTAGGTCTTTCGGAGCATGCAGTTGCATGGTTTGCTAACTATCTGTTTGATAGAACTCAGTGCACTCAATTTGATGGGCTTATGTCTGTTAAATTGTCTGTCCTGAATGGTGTGCCCCAGGGCTCTGTACTTGGTCCTCTCTTATTCACTATTTATATAAATGATTTAGACAGAAATGTCCAAAATGCACAACTTCATTTTTATGCTGATGATACTGTTATTGATTGTTGTGCCTCATCTCTTACAAAAGCTTTCCAGAACTTGCAAACTGCTTTTTATACTGTTCAACATACCTTGTGTCAATTGAAGGTTATCCTCAATACTAACAAAACTAAACTAATGGTGTTTTCTAATGCAAGAAATAGACCTCTGAACCTTTCACCTGTTACTACCTGTCAGGGCAAGGAGATTGAGGTTGTAACCTCATATAAATATCTTGGAATTCTAATTGATGACGGCCTCTCTTTTAAATTGCATATTCAACAACTTACAAAAAAATTGAAGCTGAAATTGGGATTTTATTTTAGGAATAAGGCCTGTTTTTCTTTTGAAGCCAGAAGGAGGTTAGTATCAGCTACATTTATGCCTTTACTAGACTAGGGGGATATTTTATATATGAATGCTTCCGCTCAGTGTTTGAGATCAATTGACACTCTTTACCATGGCACTTTGAGATATATTTTAAACTGCAGAACCCTTTACGCACCACTGCACTTTGTATACCAGGGTTGGCTGGCCTTCTCTAGTCACTCGTAGGCTCAGTCACTGGTATACCTTTATTTACAAAGCCATTTTGGGTTTACTACCTTTTTATTTGGGCATTTTTATTGTTCATAAATGTGGTGGGTACTCTCTTCGTTCGCAGGACTTTATCCTGCTAACTGTTCCAAATGTCAGAACTGAATTTGGTAAAAGGTCTTTTATGTACTCTGCGCCATCGTCTTGGAACACCTTACAAAATAATTTTAAACTGGAAGAACTTGTCCCGATTGGTGTTTTTAAATCACTGATGAAGGATTTTGAGGCTGATTCCCTGACCTGTCAATGTTTTTAATTTGCTGTTTTTGATATTGTTGTACTCTTGTGAATTCATGAATGGTTTTTACTAGATTACTTGTAGTTTTTCATGTTGTCTGTCTGTAATTTTTTGTAATGACTTGGTGCTGCCTATCTTGGCCAGGACGCTCTTGAAAAAGAGATTTTAAATCTCAATGAGCCCTTCCTGGTTAAATAAAGGTTAAATGAAATAAAACACATTGACAGCCCGTTGAGCCTGAATCATGCTTTCCACCCTGCATTGGATGATGTGGTGTTTTCACAGTGGAGGGAGAAGGGGATCACAATAATTGGTAATCTATACATGGATGGTCAGTTAGCTTCATTTCAATAATTGGTAATCTATACATGGATGGTCAGTTAGCTTCATTTCAACTATTGGTAATCTATACATAGATGGTCAGTTAGCTTCATTTCAACAATTGGTAATCTATACATAGATGGTCAGTTAGCTTCATTTCAACTATTGGTAATCTATACATAGATGGTCAGTTAGCTTCCTTTCAACTATTGGTAATCTATACATAGATGGTCAGTTAGCTTCCTTTCAACTATTGGTAATCTATACATGGATGGTCAGTTAGCTTCATTTCAACAATTGGTAATCTATACATAGATGGTCAGTTAGCTTCCTTTCAACTATTGGTAATCTATACATGGATGGTCAGTTAGCTTCATTTCAACAATTGGTAATCTATACATAGATGGTCAGTTAGCTTCCTTTCAACTATTGGTAATCTATACATAGATGGTCAGTTAGCTTCATTTCAACTATTGGTAATCTATACATAGATGGTCAGTTAGCTTCCTTTCAACTATTGGTAATCTATACATGGATGGTCAGTTAGCTTCCTTTCAACTATTGGTAATCTATACATGGATGGTCAGTTAGCTTCCTTTCAACTATTGGTAATCTATACATAGATGGTCAGTTAGCTTCATTTCAACTATTGGTAATCTATACATGGATGGTCAGTTAGCTTCCTTTCAACTATTGGTAATCTATACATAGATGGTCAGTTAGCTTCCTTTCAACTATTACAGGGAAAGTTTAACATGCCAACAACACATGTTTCAGATTCCTCCAAATCAGGACTTTCTTAAGGACACATGTCCCACAGTATGGCATGAAGCCAAATAATCCTACATTAGATATCCTGATCATTGTGAATCCCCTTTCAAAAGGGTCGGTCTGTAGACTGTATGATGTGCTACAGGCCCACATAGAGGTATCCACAGACACTATTAAAAGGGTCTGTAGACTGTATGATGTGTTACAGGCCCACATAGAGGTATCCAGACACTATTAAAAGGGTCGGTCTGTAGACTGTATGATGTGCTACAGGCCCACATAGAGGTATCCACAGACACTATTAAAAGGGTCGGTCTGTAGACTGTATGATGTGTTACAGGCCCACATAGAGGTATCCACAGACACTATTAAAAGGGTCGGTCTGTAGACTGTATGATGTGCTACAGGCCCACATAGAGGTATCCACAGACACTATTAAAAGGGTCAGTCTGTAGACTGTATGATGTGTTACAGGCCCACATAGAGGTATCCACAGACACTATTAAAAGGGTCGGTCTCTAGACTGTATGATGTGCTACAGGCCCACATAGAGGTATCCACAGACACTATTAAAAGGGTCGGTCTGTAGACTGTATGATGTGTTACAGGCCCACATAGAGGTATCCACAGACACTATTAAAAGGGTCGGTCTGTAGACTGTATGATGTGCTACAGGCCCACATAGAGGTATCCACAGACACTATTAAAAGGGTCAGTCTGTAGACTGTATGATGTGTTACAGGCCCACATAGAGGTATCCACAGACACTATTAAAAGGGTCGGTCTGTAGACTGTATGATGTGCTACAGGCCCACATAGAGGTATCCACAGACACTATTAAAAGGGTCGGTCTCTAGACTGTATGATGTGCTACAGGCCCACATAGAGGTATCCAGACACTATTAAAAGGGTCGGTCTGTAGACTGTATGATGTGCTACAGGTCCACATAGAGGTATCCACAGACACTATTAAAAGGGTCAGTCTCTAGACTGTATGATGTGCTACAGGCCCACATAGAGGTATCCACAGACACTATTAAAAGGGTCGGTCTGTAGACTGTATGATGTGCTACAGGCCCACATAGAGGTATCCACAGACACTATTAAAAGGGTCAGTCTCTAGACTGTATGATGTGCTACAGGCCCACATAGAGGTATCCACAGACACTATTAAAAGGGTCAGTCTCTAGACTGTATGATGTGCTACAGGCCCACATAGAGGTATCCACAGACACTATTAAAAGGGTCTCTAGACTGTATGATGTGCTACAGGCCCACATAGAGGTATCCACAGACACTATTAAAAGGGTCAGTCTCTAGACTGTATGATGTGCTACAGGCCCACATAGAGGTATCCACAGACACTATTAAAAGGGTCGGTCTGTAGACTGTATGATGTGCTACAGGCCCACATAGAGGTATCCACAGACACTATTAAAAGGGTCAGTCTCTAGACTGTATGATGTGCTACAGGCCCACATAGAGGTATCCACAGAACACTATTAAAAGGGTCGGTCCCTGCTAGAATGTATGATGTGTTACGGCCCACATAGAGGTATCCAACAGACACTATTAAAAGGGTCGAGTCTGTAGACTGTATGATTGCTACAGGCCCATAGAGGTATCCACAGACACTATTAAAAGGGTCGTCTGTAGACTGTATGATGTGTTACAGGCCCACATAGAGGTATCCACAGACACTATTAAAAGGGTCGGTCTGTAGACTGTATGATGTGGTAAAGGCCACATAGAGGTATCCTCAGACACTATTAAAAGGGTCGGTCTGTAGACGTATGATGTGCTACAGGCCCACATAGAGGTATCCACAGACATCTATTAAAAG
>NW_024059874.1:212500-250778 GCF_016432855.1 Salvelinus namaycush | reverse complement strand
CAATTTGCATACCGGCCCAACAGATCCACAGATGATGCAATCTCTTTTGCACTCCACACTGGCCTTTCCCACCTGGACAAAAGGAACACCTCTGTGAGAATGCTGTTCATTGACTACAGCTCAGCATTCAACACCATGGTGCCCTCAAAGCTCATCACTAAGCAAAAGACCCTGAGACTAAACACCTTCCTCTGCAACTGGATCCTGGACTTCCTGACGGGCCACCCCCAGGTGGTAAGGGTAGGTAACAACATATCCACCACGCTGATCCTCAACACAGGGGCCCCTCAGGGGTGCGTGCTCAGTCCCCTCCTGTACTCCCTGTTCACTCATGACTGCACGGCCAGGCACGACTCCAACACCATCATTAAGTGTGCCGATGATCACTGGCAAAGATGACACAGCCTATAGGGAGGTCAGAGACCTGGCCGTGTGGTGCCAGGACAACAACCTCTCCCTCAACGTGATCAAGACAAAGGAGATGATTGTGGACTACAGGATAAAGAGGACCGAGCACGGCCCCATTCTCATCGACGGGGCTGCAGTGGAGCAGGTTGAGAGCTTCAAGTTCCTTGGTGTCCACATCACCACAAACTAACATGGTCCAAGCACACCAATACAGTCGTGAAGAGGGCACAACAAAACCTATTCCCCCTCAGGAGACTGAAAAGATTTAGCATGGGTCCTCAGATCCTCAAAAGCTTCTACAGCTGCACCATCGAGAGCATCCTGACTGGTTGCATCACTGCCTCGTAAGGCAACTGCTCAGCCTGCGACCGCAAGGCACTACAGAGGGTAGTGCAAATGGCCCAGTACATCACTGGGGCCAAGCTTCCTGCCATCCAGGACCTCTATACCAGGCGGTGTCAGAGGAAGGCCCTAAAGATTGTCAAAGACTCCAGACACCTTTTTATTTCTTATTCTTATCTGTATTTTTTTTAAACTGCAGAGGGATGGAGCAGGAGGGATGGAGCAGGAGGGATGGAGCAGGAGGGATGGAGCAGGAGCAGGCGTGACAGATGTAACCTCTATATGGGCCGATACGTTGCAAAGCTGCTGATACAGAATTCCAAATCATCTTTGGGATCAGTTATGATTCATTGCAGATTTCCCTATGACCCTATGGCCCTGATCCTGATTTGGATTTTGGGATCAGGATAATGGCGAGTGTACTGAAACAGAACTCCAGTATATCCCAGAGCATGAACCTTCTAGAAAAACAACACCTCGTATTGTAGCCCTGGATCCCACATCAGAAATATCTTAATACCGAATGTGTCTGAAAACCCGTCCAAGGTGATTTATTTCAGTTTCTACAAGCTGCCCAAAGGCCTATGGAAAAAACCCTTCATTCTTACTGGATGAAAGATTATCAGGTGACTTTATAGTGGCGAGGATGAATCCAAATCTCAAGACAGGCTCTTTTGTTTCCAAACATAAAGATTACCAGGTGCTCATACTGAACAAAAATAAAAATGCAAAATGTAACAATTTCAAAGATGGTACTGAGTTCATATAAGGAAATCAGTCAATTGAAATTAATGTATTAGACCCTAATCTATGGATATCACATGACTGGGAAGGGTCGCAGCCATGGGGAGGGGGGGGGGGGGGGGGGGGCATAAGCCCTGGAAGCCAGGCCCAGCAAATCAGAATGAGTTTTCCCCACAAAAGGGCTTATTGTGGAAGTCCTGGGCTGGCATGGTTACACGTGGTCTGCAGTTGTGAGGCCGGTTGGACGTACTGCCAAATTCTCTAAAACGACATTGGAGGTGGCTTATGGTAGAGAAATTAACATAAAATTCTCTGGCAACAGCTCTGTTGGACATTCCTGCAGTCAGCATGCCAATTGCATCCTCCCTCAAAACTTGAGAAATCTGTGGCATTCACTGTCTTGTGTGACAAAACTGCACATTTTAGTTGCCTTTTATTGTCCCCAGCTCAAGGTGCACCTGTGTAATGATCATCCTGTTTAATCAGCTTCTTGATATGCCACACCTGTTAGGTGGATGGATTATCTTGGCTAAGGATAAATGGTCTGCAGTTGTGACAGGTATGTAAACAAATTCATGCACAAAATGTGAAGGAAATTAACTTTATGTGCGAATGGAAAATTTAATGGATCTTTTTATTTCAGCTCATGAAACATAGGACCAACACTTTACATGTTGCGTTTATATTTTTGTTTAGTATAGTTTGAAAAAAGTATACAAACTTAGCTTGAACAGCCGACTTCTGAAGCTTAGATCATCAAATATGTCTCACCACACTTGAACTTTACACAGTCTTGAATTTCAGACTCAGCTAAAGGTGCCTTGTCCACATATCCAGGTGTCTTTAGTCTGTCTACTGTACATCCATATATACAGTCCATGCATTCTACTGTAATTACACTAAGGTTAATACGATTAGTAAGCAGTTCTGTATGAAGACAGAAGAAAAAAAATAACAAAAATCCTTTCCACTTATTGATGGTGATGACATAGATTTCTGAGAAATGTTTATACCTTGATCCCCTGTGTGGAACGATACTAGAATTCAATGGGCAGTTTAATCCTTCTTGCTCTCTCTCTCTGCCCTCCTTCTCTCTACACTATCTACAACCTAAAAGGGTTATTCGGCTGTCACCTTTGGAGAACCTTTTGAAGAACCCTTTTGGTTCCAGGTAGAACCCTTTTGTGTTCCATGTGGGAGCCTTTCAACAGAGGGTTCTACATCCAAAAGGGTTATCCTATGGGGACAGCCGAATAACCCTTTTGGAACAATTTTTATAAGAGTGTACCTTGCTTTTTTTTTTTTTTCATTCTCTTTCACTCTCCCCTCTCTCCCTCTCTGCCTCTCTCTCTCTCTCTATTTCTGCTAACCCTCTTCCCCTCTCCCTACCTATCTCCTACTCTCAATCTCCTGCCCCTCTTTCTCTCTCTCTCTTTCTCTGTCTCCTTCAATTCTCTCTCCCTCCCCTCTCTCTTTCTCTCTCACTCACTCTCTCTCTCTCTCTCCCCCTCTCTCGTTCTCTCTCTCTCTCTCCCCCTCTCTCTTTCTCTCCCTCCTCTCGCTCTCTCTACCCTCTCTCCCTCTCTCTCTCTCTCTCCCCCTCTCTCTTTCTCTCCCTCCTCTCGCTCTCTCCCCCTCTCTCTTTCTCTCCCTCCTCTCGCTCTCTCTATCCTCTCTCTCTCTCCCCCTTTCTCTTTCTCTCCCTCCTCTCGCTCTCTCTACCCTCTCTCTCTCCCCCTCTCTCTTTCTCTCCCTCCTCTCGCTCTCTCTACCCTCTCTCTCTCTCTCCAGGCACTTATGTGAAGGCGGTGTCTGCATGTGTGTGTCAAGGTGAGTTGTTGTCATGCAGAGGCTGGTGGAGCGTGATGAGATGGGGTGTGGGCGGGGTTGGAGCAAGCAGATCTGTGTTGACACGTGCAGTCGTCAGTTTGTGTGTGTGTGTGTGTGTGTGTGTGTGTGTGTGTGTGTGTGTGTGTGTGTGTGTGTGTGTGTGTGTGTGTGTGTGTGTGTGTGTGTGTGTGTGTGTGTGTGTGTTGACACGTATGGTCATCAGAACATCTGAGATGACAGTCTAATGTGCTGGATTAATGAGTCTGGTAAGGCACTGGCTCCCGGCTACAGCATCCACACACAAACATACACACAGCCTGGTATTCATTCCCCTCCCTTCCTTCCGCCTTAACTCTCACTCACACAGACCGTGAGGACCGACCGTGCCTTGGAATGTGCTTGTATAGCTGATCGATTGCTGAAATCGTTGTCTGCATGATTCAGGAGCACGTCATCCCTCTGAGCTAAAGGGCTAATTCAGCCTGACCTGCAGCCTGGTTAATTCTGGGGAGGCAATTCATGTTTCTATGTCTCAGACAAGGTTGTTCATCGTATGACCCAGGTTTGGATCCAAGTATACACTCTTAGAAAAAAGGGTTCCAAAAGTGTTCTTTGGCTGGGTTCTTCGGCTGTCTCTAGAGTAGAACCCCTTTTGATACCAGGTAGAACCCTTTTTTGTTCCAGGTAGAACCCTTTTGTTCCCTCTGTGGAAAGGGTTTTACCTGGAACCCAAAAGGTTCTACCTGGAACCAAAAAGTGTTCATCAAAGGGTTCTGCTATGGCGACAGCCTTTTAGGTTCTAGATAGCACCTTTTTTTTCTAAGAGTGTAGTTGGAGGACCCTCTAGTGCAGGGGATAGATCCTGGTAAACTTTATCAAATCAGATCAAAAGTTATTTGTCACATGCTTTGTAGACAACAGGTGTAGAATAACAAGGAAATTGTTATTTACGGGTCCTTATCCAACAATGCAGGGCTTTAAAAAATGTAATAGTGAATAACAATAACGACTAAAAATAACATGGCTATATACAGGGAGTAAAAACGACATGGCTATATACAGGGAGTAAAAACTATATCTCTATATACTAAAAATAACATGGCTATATACAGGGAGTAAAAACTACATGGCTATATACAGGGAGTAAAAACTATATCTCTATATACTAAAAATAACATGGCTATATACAGGGAGTAAAAATAACATGGCTATATACAGGGAGTAAAAACTACATGGCTATATACAGGGAGTAAAAACTATATCTCTATATACTAAAAATAACATGGCTATATACAGGGAGTAAAAACTACATGGCTATATACAGGGAGTAAAAACTATATCTCTATATACTAAAAATAACATGGCTATATACAGGGAGTAAAAATAACATGGCTATATACAGGGAGTAAAAACTACATGGCTATATACAGGGAGTAAAAACTATATCTCTATATACTAAAAATAACATGGCTATATACAGGGAGTAAAAACTACATGGCTATATACAGGGAGTAAAAACTATATCTCTATATACTAAAAATAACATGGCTATATACAGGGAGTAAAAACTACATGGCTATATACAGGGAGTAAAAACTACATGGCTATATACAGGGAGTAAAAACTATATCTCTATATACTAAAAATAACATGGCTATATACAAGGAGTAAAAATAACATGGCTATATACAGGGAGTAAAAATAACATGGCTATATACAGGGAGTAAAAATAACATGGCTATATACAGGGAGTAAAAATAACATGGTTATATACAAGGAGTAAAAATAACATGGCTATATACAGGGAGTAAAAATAACATGGCTATATACAGGGAGTAAAAATAACATGGCTATATACAGGGAGTAAAAACTATATCTCTATATACTAAAAATAACATGGCTATATACAGGGAGTAAAAACTACATGGCTATATACAGGGAGTAGAAATAACATGGCTATATACAGGGAGTAGAAAATAACATGGCTATATACAGGGAGTAAAAATAACATGGCTATATACAGGGAGTAGAAAATAACATGGCTATATACAAGGAGTAAAAATAACATGGCTATATACAAGGAGGAGAATATAACATGGCTATATACAGGGAGTAAAAATAACATGGCTATATACAGGGAGTAGAAATAACATGGCTATATACAGGGAGTAGAAATAACATGGCTATATACAGGGAGTAGAAATAACATGGCTATATACAGGGAGTAAAAATAACATGGCTATATACAGGGAGTAGAAAATAACATGGCTATATACAGGGAGTAGAAATAACATGGCTATATACAAGGAGTAAAAATAACATGGCTATATACTAAAAATAAGATGGCTATATACTAAAAATAAGATGGCTATATACAGGGAGGAGAATATAACATGGTTATATACAAGGAGTAGAAATAACATGGCTATATACAGGGAGTAGAAAATGACATGGCTATATTAATTTAAATAGGCAAGAGTAAACTGCCTGCTACTCTGACCTAAAAGCTAGAATATGCATATAATTAGTAGATTTGGATAGAAAACACTCTGAAGTTTCTAAAACTGTTTGAATTGTGTCTGTGAGTATAACATAACTGATTTGGCAGGCAAAAACCTGAGAATAAATCCAACCAGGAAGTGTGAAATCTGAGGTGTGTAGTTTTTCAACTCTTTGCCTATCCAAGATACAGTGGAAATGGGGTCATATTGCACTTCCTAAGGCTTCCACTAGATGTCAACAGTCTTTACAACCTTGATTGATGGTTCTACTATAAAGGAGGGGGGAATGAGAGGGGATGAAGTCAGAGGTCTGGCAGAGTGCCACGAGCTGGTCATGCGCATTCACATGAGAGGTAGCTTGCGTTCCATTGCATTTCTGAAGACAAAGGAATTCTCCGGTTGGAACATTATTGAAGATTTATGATAAAAACATCCTAAAGATTGATTCTATACTTAGTTTGACATGTTTCTACGAACTGTACTATGACTTTTCGTCTGAACTTTCGCCTGGACCTGCTCGCTCGTTGTCAGTTTGGATTGTGTACTAAACGCGCAAACAAAAGGAGGTATTTGGACATAAATGATGGACTTTATCGAACAAATCAAACATTTATTGTGGAACTGGGATTCCTGGGAGTGCATTCTGATGAAGATCATCAAAGGAAAGTGAATATTTATAATGCTATTTATGACTTTGTTGACTCCACAACATGGCTGATATCTTTTTGGCTTGTTTGGGCTCTGAGCGCTGTACTCAGATTATTGCATGGTGTGCTTTTTCGGTAAAGCTTTTTTGAAATCTGACACAGCGGTTGCATTAAGGAGAAGTTTATCTAAAGTTCCATGCATAACACATGTATTTTCATCAACATTTATGATGAGTATTTCTGTAAATTGATGTGGCTCTCTGCAAACTCACCGGATGTTTTGGAAGCAAAACATTACAGAACGTAACGCGCCAATGAGAATGAGAATTTTGGATATAAATATGAACTTTATCGAACAAAACATACATGTATTGTGAAACATGAAATCATCTGATGAAGTGTCATCTGATGAAGATCATAAAAGGTTAGTGATTAATTTTATCTCTATTTCTGCTTTTTGTGACTCCTTTCTTTGGCTGGGAAAATGACTGTGTTTTTCTGTGGCTATGTACTGACCTAACATAATCGTTTGGTGTGCTTTCGTCGTAAAGCCTTTTTGAAATCTGACATGGTTGCTGGATTCACAACAAGTGTAGCTTTAATTTGGTGTATTGCATGTGTGATTTCATGAAAGTTCAATTTTTATAGTAAAATTTAAAAAAAAAATAATAATATTACTTTTATAACAAAAAAACGCCATTTGGGTTGCGCGTTATGTTGAGAAAACTACAGCCTCGTTCCGGTCCTGAAAGGAAGAAGAAAATTCCCAAAAGTATCAGATTAAAAGATATTACTAAAAATATTTATAATCATGCAATCACAAGTGAAATATACCAAAACACAGCTTAGCTTGTTGTTAAACCACCTATCATGTCAGATTTTGAAAATATACTTTACAGCGAAATAAATCCAAGCTTATGTGAGTGTAGCAATTAATGCTAGAACAGTTAGCCTTATATTAGCTTGGTTAGCTTGGTCACGAAAGTCAGAAAAGCAGTCAAATTAATCGCTTACCTTAGATAATCTTCGGATGTTTGCACTCACGAGACTCCCAGTTACACAACAAATGTTATTTTTGTTCGATAAATATTACTTTTATCACAAAAAAACACCATTTGGGTTGCGCATTATGTTGAGAAAACCAAAGCCTTGTTCCGTTCGACAAATTCCAAAAAGTATCCGTAATGGTCGTAGAAACATGTCAAATGTTTTTTATAATTAATCCTCAGGTTGTTTTTAACAAACATAATCGATAATATTTCAACCGGACCATAACCTATTCATTAAGAGACAAAAGGAAAATGGAGAGCTCCCCTCTGGCACGCAGGCACTATTCAGAGGACACCTGACTACTTTTGAAAGATCTCTGAAACTATGTCTAAAGCCTGGTCACAGCCTGAGGAAGCCATTGGGAAAGGAATCTGGTTGATATCCCCTTTAAATGGAAGAAAGACGGTCCAGGAAACACAGATTGAATTTTGTTTTTTAGCACTTCCCGGGTTAGATTTTCTCAGGTTTTCGTCTGCAGAATACGTTTTGTTATACTCACAGACAATATTTTGACAGTTTTGGAAACTTTGGAGTGTTTTCTATCCTAATCTGTAAATTATATGCATATTCTACGATCTGGACCTGAGAAATAGTCAGTTTACCTTGGGAACGTTATTTTTTTAAATTAAAAAAATCTGACCCCTAGCGTTAAGAGGTTTAACAAACACATTTACCCAACTGTCAGCATTAACAGACACGTTTACCCAGCTGTCAGCATTAACAGACACGCTTACCAAACTGTCAGAATTAACAGACACGTTTACGCAACTGTCAGCATTAACAGACACGTTTACCCAACTGTCAGCATTAACAGACACGTTTACCCAACTGTCAGCATTAACATACACGTTTACCCAACTGTCAGCATTAACAGACACGTTTACCCAACTATCAGCATTTACAGACACGTTTACCCAACTGTCAGCATTAACAGACACGTTTACCCAACTGTCAGCATTAACAGACACGTTTACCCAACTGTCAGCATTTACAGTGACACATACAGTATATTCTGTAAATGTGGCCAACCCTTCAGCGGGTGACTAATGTCTTTCACAGACAGTGTTGGACTGTAAGACTGTTGGGCTCCTTTCTGGATGGCTTTGACAGGATACCATTAACATCCCAAGCACCTGGAAACCCCTTTATTCAGCACAGTATGAGATACTGGAGTGTAAAAGAGAGCGGTGGTGATGGTAGGAAACACAGCGCAGCACTTTTCTCCGGCCAAAGGCAACGTATACCAATGACGTCTGGGTCTAGGAACATCAACGGCAGCATTGTAGGGGAGATGCAGGAGAACACACACATGCGTGCACACACACACACACACATTAACGCACACACCGATGCAGGAGAATTGCCTCTTTGATTTGGTCCCCCTTCATGTCCAACGGTTTGTTTATGAGTTCCAATCCAACGTACATCACATCAGAGCTAATTAACTAGATACTCCAGAGGTATGAAGGAGAGACTAGGACTAGTTGAGTCTGTTAGTTAAACAACACTTTATGGAACCATTTATACTGTATCACATTCTAAAACATTATTACCCACAGTGGCAAGATCACATGGAGAGCAATTACATCATCAGCAACCGGCATAAAAATCTAATCAAATCAAATCGTATTGGTCACATACACATGGTTAGCAGATGTTATTGGTCACATACACATGGGTAGCAGATGTTAATGAGAGTGTAGCGAAATGCTTGTGCTTCTAGTTCCGATAGTGCAGTACTACCTAACAAGTAATCTAACAATTCCCCAACAACTACCTTATACACACAAGTGTAAAGGAATGAATACATATAAATATATGGATGAGCGATGGCCGTGCGGCATAGGCAAGATGTAGTAGATGGTATAGAGTACAGTATATACATATGAGATGAGTAATGTAGGGTATGTAATCATTATATAAAGTGGCATTGTTTAAAGAGGCTAGTGATACATTTATTACATTAATTTTGTCATTATTAAAGTGGCTAGAGTTGAGTCAGTATGTTGGCAGCAGCCACTCAATGTTAGTGGCTGTTTAACAGTCTGATGGCCTTGAGATAGAAGCTGTTTTTCAGTCTCTCGGTCCCTGCTTTGAGGCATCTGTGCTGACCACGCCTTCTGGATGAAAGCGGGGTGAACAAGCTCGGGTGGTTGTTGTCCTTGATGATCTTTTTGGCCTTCCTGTGACATCGGGTGATGTAGGTGTCCTGGAGAGCAGGTAGTTTGCCCCCGGTGATGCGTTGTGCAGACCGCACTACCCTCTGGAGAGCCTTACGGTTGTGGGCGGAGCAGTTGCTGTACCAGGCGGTGATACAGCCCGACAGAATGCTCTCAATTGTGCATCTGTAAAAGTTTGGGTGTTTTCGGTGACAAGCCAAATTTCTTCAGGCTCCTGAGGTTGAAGAGGTGATGCTGCGCCTTTTTCACCACAGTGTCTGTGTGGGCGGACTATTTAAGTTTGTCCGTGATGTGTCCGTGATGTGTTTCCGGGCGCCTTGCCATGATTAAAAGCAGTGATTAGTGCTTTCAGTTTTGAGCGAATGCTGCCATCAATCCACGGTTTCTGGTTAGGGAAGGTTTTAATAGTCACCGTGGGTATGACATCTCTGATGCATTGCTAATAAACTCGCTCACCGAGTCAGCGTTTACATCAATGTTGTTGTCTGAGGCTATTCGGAACATATCCCAGACCACGTGATCGAAGCAATCTTGAAGCGTGGAATCCGAATGGTCGGACCAGCGTTGAACAGACCTGAGCACGGACATTTCCTGTTTTAGTTTCTGTCTATGGACTGGAAGCAACAAAATGGAGTCGTGGTCAGATTTGCCGAAAAGAGGGCGGGGGAGGGCTTTGTATGCGTTGCGGAAGTTAGAGTAGCAATGATCCAGAATGCTGCCAGCTCGAGTCGCGCATTCGATATGCTGTTAAAATTTAGGGAGCCTTATTTTCAGAACAGCTTTGTTAAGATCCCCAGCTACAATAAATGCAGCCTCGGGATATATGGTTTCCAGTTTACATAGAGTCCAGTGAAGTTCTTTCAGGGCCGTCGAGGTATCTGCTTGGGGGGGATATACACAGCTGTGATTGTGTTACGCAGAGTAAAACGGGGGAACCCAAGAGCGGACTTAGAAGAGGAAGCCGGGATGGATGAACTAAAATGTTTATTGTACACAGAGAAATATGGAGTGCAGAACCGGGGTAGCTCAGATGTTGGCGGAAAAAACAGAAGTGTAGAGTGAGGTTGGAGTTGGACACAGGTCCTGAGGGGAATCCAAGGTGGTGAACGATATCCAGGGCAAGGTGATGGTGGTGAACGATATCCAGGGCAAGGTGATGGTGGTGAACGATATCCAGGGCAAGGTGGTGGTGGTGAACGATATCCAGGGCAAGGTGATGGTGGTGAACGATATCCAGGGCAAGGTGATGGTGGTGAACGATATCCAGGGCAAGGTGATGGTGGTGAACGATATCCAGGGCAAGGTGGTGGTGGTGAACGATATCCAGGGCAAGGTGATGGTGGTGAACGATATCCAGGGCAAGGTGGTGGTGGTGAACGATATCCAGGGCAAGGTGATGGTGGTGAACGATATCCAGGGCAAGGTGGTGGTGGTGAACGATATCCAGGGCAAGGTGATGGTGGTGAACGATATCCAGGGCAAGGTGATGGTGGTGAACGATATCCAGGGCAAGGTGATGGTGGTGAACGATATCCAGGGCAAGGTGGTGGTGGTGAACGATATCCAGGGCAAGGTGATGGTGGTGAACGATATCCAGGGCAAGGTGGTGGTGGTGAGTTGTGGAACAGGAGACAGGAGCCAGAGACAGAGCGGTAACTGCAAGAGAGGACAAAACGGTGTAAGGCAGGGAAAAAGGCACAGCAGAGCAACAGGATCTAGAGAACTAACAAAAGGCTAGGATAATGACTGACTGAGCAGAGATTACGATCTGGCAGAGTGGAAGTGGCAGAAATTTGTAGAGATCTTGATTTATGGAACGATTTGCAGCTGGTAGGGATCTGCTCTGACTCCAGCACACCTGTCACCGACCACACAATCACAAAGAGAGGGAGAGGGAGAGGGAGAGAGAGAGAGTACATGGGGAGAACTACAGGTCAAGAGGACACCGGATGACCACCAAATCAAATCAAATGTATTTATAAAACCCTTCTTACATCAGCTGATATCACCAGAGGGCGTAGCAGGAGCAGATGTGACAGATTATATTCGAAGAGAATTCTCTTGGTAGATAATGCGGTCGACATTTGATTGTAAGGAATTCTAGGTCAGGTGAACAAAAGAACTTGAGTTCCTGTATGTTGTTATGATTACACCACGAGTCGTTAATCATAAGGCATACACCACCGCCCTACTTCTTACCCCAGAGAGGTTTGTTTCTGTCGGTGCGATGCGTGAAGAAACAGGGTGGCTGTATCGACTCTGATAACATATCCCGAGTGAGCCATGTTTCCGTGAAACAGAGAATGTTACAATCTCTGATGTCTGTCTGGAAGGCAACCGTTGCTGGAATTTTGTCTACCTTGTTGTCAAGAGACTGGACAGTATACTTGGCAGCGGTGAGCGATGTGCACGTCTACAGAGCCTGACCAGAAGACCGCTCCGCCAGTCCTGTGGCGCCGTTGTCTTGGGTCGGCTTCTGGGATCAGATCCATTGTCCTGGGTGGTGGTCCGAACACAGGATTCTCTTCGGGAAAGTCCTATTCCTGATCGTAATGTTGGTGAGTTGAGACGTCGCTCTTATATTCAATAGTTCTTCCCGGCTGTATATAATAATACTTAATATTTCCTGGGGTAACAACGTAAGAAATAATACATAAAAAAACTAAATACTGCATAGTTTCCTAAGACCATCTCTATCGGCGCCGTCTTGTAACGTATGTTTATTGAGTGTGAAATTGCTTTCCCATGCCACCACCTGAAATCAGTGACACTATTACAAATGGTATAATTTAATTTCTAAGGTTCTTTTCTCTTATGTCTGTAAGTGAAAAAGTTGCATTTCGCTCTAATGTTGCCTTACATAACAGTGCCTGGTGTCACCCTTAACACGCCCAGTGCCTCAGAGTGACAGAGTTCTCAGTTTAGGAATGCCTGATGAAGAGTTATAAATGCAATTATTTTTTGTGTGAAAATATATTAAAAATGTACTAAAAATATGTTTTTTCCCTGATTTTGGTAATGTAGATCTGGTAATAAATTGAAATCTAATGCATTTAGACTAGTCCTACCAGTTTTCCTGTGTGTTCTGGTGTTCGCTGGACTGTGCCTTCTATGTTTGGTGGTGGAATGGCTTCCCCTCACAAATTACCTCCAGTCAGTTGTAATCTACACTTTAACTCTAACTTCAGTAGGCAAGCTCTGATTTGGAATAGATATGTCAACTTTACTTCTCAGCTTCTCAGACATTTTGAAAAAAAAGCCTTATAAAAACGATTGCAGTAACTGCATTTGACTGTGTTACTGTGGACGCAATAATTGCAGAATAACTGCAGTTATACTGCATAGTTACTACAGTAAAAAAAAACATATTTTGTACGCAGTATTTACAGCATACTGCAGTTATACTACACTCTGACTGCAATCTTTTTCCGTATGGGAACTGTGAATACCTCAAATAAAATGTACACTTCAGTTGAGGCTACTGCATAAAAGTTCAAACGCTATAGCACCTCGTGAACCCTTTTGGTTCGTTTTGGGTCAATGTTGTTTTTGTTCCCTATTACACATTGTAACATTTGTACAATGTTGTCAAGAGCAGTTCGCCTATGTCATCCAGTTGATGCAGGAATCATGCTCCGAAACACAGCGTAGGGTGCATTAACTCTATGTTCCTGGTTGTGGTTTGTGAGTTGTTCATGTGTGGTTGATGACATTCCCTCTCTTTCTGCATCTCTCTCTCTCTCTCTCTCTCTCTCTCTCTCTCTCTCTCTCTCTCTCTCTCTCTCTCTCTCTCTCTCTCTCTCTCTCTCTCTCAGCTCCCTCTCTCAGCTCCCTCTCTCTCTCTCAGCTCTCTCTCTCTCTCTCTCTCAGCTCCCTATCTCTCAGCTCCCTCTCTCTCTCTCTCTCAGCTCCCTCTCTCCCAGCTCTCTCTCTCTCTCTCTCTCAGCTCCCTCTCTCCCAGCTCTCTCTCTCCAAGCTCTCTCTCTCTCTCTCTCTCTGTCGCTCTCTCTCTCAATTCAAATTCAATTTAAGGCCTTTATTGGCATGGGAAACATATGTTAACATTGCCAAAGCAAGTGAAGAAGATAATAAACAAAGTTGAAATAAACAATAAAAAATGAACAGTCAACATTACACAGAAGTTCCAAAAGAATACAGACATTTCAAATGTCATATTATGTCTATTTACAGTGTTGTAACAATGTGTAAATAGTTAATATACAAAAGGGAACATAAATAAACATAAATATGGGTTGTATTTACAATGGTGTGTGTTGTTCACTGGTTGCCCTTTTCTTGTAGCAACAGGTCACAAATCTTGCTGCTGTGATGGCACACTGTGGTATTTCATCCAGCAGATATGGGAGTTTATCAAAATCAGGTTTGTTTTCGAAATCCTTGTGGATCTGTGTAATCTGAGGGAAATATGTGCCTCTAATATGGTCATACATTTGCCAGGAGGTTAGGAGGTGGAGCTCAGTTTCCACTTCATTTTTTGGGCAGTGTGCACATAGCCAGATCTGCCTACAGCGGCCTTTCTCAATAGCAAGGCTATGCTCAATGAATGTGTACATAGTCAAAGCTTTCCTTAAATTTGGGTCAGTCACAGTGGTCAGGTATTCTGCCACTGTGTACTCTGTTTAGGGCCAAATAGCATTCTAGTTTGCTCTGGGTTTTTTTGTAAATTCTTGCCAACGTGTAAAGTAATTATCTTTAATTCTTTAATCTCTAATTGTGTCTCTCTCTCGCTACCAGTTCTCTCCCCAAGTTATACATTTTCAGGAGTAATGCTGGGAGAGGTAATGTCTTGTACATGTGAAGTTTACATACACTTAGGTTGGAGTCATTTAAACTTGTTTTACAACCACTCCACAAATGTCTTGTTAACAAACTATAGTTTTGGCAAGTTAGTTACATTACATTTACATTACATTTTAGTCATTTAGCAGACGCTCTTATCCAGAGCGACTTACAGTAGAGTGCATACATTTTATTACATTTTTACATACTGAGACAAGGATATCCCTACCGGCCAAACCCTCCCTAACCCGGACGACGCTATGCCAATTGTGCGTCGCCCCACGGACCTCCCGGTTGCGGCCGGCTGCGACAGAGCCTGGGCGCGAACCCAGCCCAGCCTGGGCGCGAACCCAGAGACTCTGGTGGCGCAGCTAGCACTGTGATGCAGTGCCCTAGACCACTGCGCCACCCGGGAGACCCACCCGGGAGACCTAGTTAGGACATCTACTTTGTGCATGACACAAGTAATTTTTCCAGCAATTGTTTACAGACAGATTATTTCACTTATAATTCACAGGATCACAATTCCAGTGGGTCAGAAGTTTACATACAGTTTACATACAAGTTGACTGTGACTTTAAACAGCTTGGAAAATTCCAGAAAATGATGTCATGGCTTTAGAAGCTTCTGATAGGCTAATTGACATAATTTTAGTCAATTGGAGGTGTACCTGTGGATGTATTTCAAGGCCTACCTTCAAGCTCAGTGCCTCTTTGCTTGACATCATGGGAAAATCAAAAGAAATCAGCCAAGACCTCAGAAAATAAATTGTAGTCCTCCACAAGTCTGGTTCATCCTTGGGAGAAATGTCAAAACGCCTGAAGGTACCACGTTCATCTGTACAAACAATAGTACGCAAGTATAAACACCATGGGACCAAGTCATATAGGTACATATATGTATGTGTATGTATATATGTGTATATGTATGCATGCGTGTATGGATATATATATTTACCAAAACAATATATGGGGGATTTGAAATGATGCAGACAATTAGATTGATGGAAGCAACATTCTTTCAGCAATATTAAGCTGATCCACCCCTTAAATTTAAAATAAATAAATAAAAAACACCATGGGACCACACAGCCATCATACCGCTCAGGAAGGAGACGCGTTTCGGTCTCCTAGAGATGAACGTACTTTTGTGCGAAAAGGGCAAATCAATCCCAGAACAACAGCAAAGGACCTTGTGAAGAGGCTGGAGGAAACAGGTACAAGAGTTTCTATATCCACAGTAAAACGAGTCCTATATCGACACAACCTGAAACGCCGCTCAGCAAGGAAGAAGCCACTGCTCCAAAACCGCCATAAAAAAATCCAGACTACGGTTTGCAACTGCACATGGGGACAAAGATCATACTTTTTGGAGAAATGTCCGCTGGTCTGATGAAACAAAAATAGAACTGTTTGGCCATAATGGCCATTGTTATGTTTGGAGGAAAAAGGGGGAGGCTTGCAAGCCAAAGAACATCATCCCAACCGTGAAGCACGGGGGTGGCAGCATCATGTTGTGGGGGTGCTTTTCTGCAGGTGGGACTGGTGCACTTCACAAAATAGATGGCTTAATGAGGATGGAAAATTATGTGGATATATTGAAGCAACATCTCAAGACATCAGTCAGGAAGTTAAAACTTGGTCGCAAATGGGTCTTCCAAATGGACAATGACCCCAAGCATACTTCCAAAGGTGTGGCAAAATGGCTTAAGGACAACAAAGTCAAGGTATTGGAGTGACCATCACAAAACCCTGACCTCAATCCCATAGAAAATTTGTGGGCAGAACTGAAAAAGTGTGTGCGAGCAAGGAGGCCTACAAACCTGACTCAGATACACCAGCTCTGTCATGAGGAATGGGCCAAAATTCATCCAACTTATTGTGGGAAGCTTGTGGAATGCTACCCGAAATGTTTGACCCAAGTCAACTTCTGACCCAATGGAAATGTGATGAAAGAAATAAAAGCTGAAATAAATCATTCTCTCTAATATTATTCTGACATTTCACATTCTTAAAATAAATTGTTGAATTTTTACTCGGATTAAATATCAGGAATTGTGAAAAACTGAGTTTAAATGTATTTGGCTAAGGTGTATGTAAACCTCCGACTTCAACTGTATACTGGAGAGTGGAATGAGTTGCCCCTGGCCATAAAAACAACATCCTCTCTGGACAGCTTTAAGAAATAAAGTAAAAAACAGTTTGATGTCTTCTGTGCCAATTTGAACGACCCCTATGATGTAACTGCAATGATGAGATAGATGGTCTTCTTCTTTGTTTTTATGGTGTGGCAGGTAGCCTAGTGGTTAGAGGCAGGTAGCCTAGTGGTTAGAAACATGTAGCCTAGTGGTTAGAAACATGTAGCCTAGTGGTTAGAGGCACGTAGCCTAGTGGTTAGAGGCACGTAGCCTAGTGGTTAGAGGCACGTAGCCTAGTGGTTAGAGGCAGGTAGCCTAGTGGTTAGAGGCAGGTAGCCTAGTGGTTAGAGGCAGGTAGCCTAGTGGTTAGAGGCAGGTAAGCCTAGTGGTTAGAGGCAGGTAAGCCTAGTGGTTAGAGGCAGGTAGCCTAGTGGTTAGAGGCAGGTAGCCTAGTGGTTAGAGGCAGGTAGCCTAGTGGTAAGAGACAAGTAGCCTAGTGGTTAGAGTGTTGGGTCAGTAACTGAAAGGTTGCTGTATCGAATCCCCGAGCTGACAAGGTAAAACTCTGTCATTCTGCCCCTGAAAAAGGCAGTTAACCCACTATTCCTAAACCGTCATGTAAATAAGAATTTGTTCTTAACTGACTTGCCAGGTTAAATAAAACAAATGTTTTATTATCTCACTGCCATACTGTGTTTTAACCATGTCGGAACCTCCCTAACCATCTTGATCTTGATTCAAGAGGACCACAATGGAAATAAGTCCCAGACTGTATTGTGTGTTAACCTCCATGATTTAATAACAATGGAAATAAGTCCCAGACTGCATTGTGTGTTATCCTCCATGATTTAACAATGGAAATAAGTCTCTGTATCGTCCCTCTCTGTATCTTCCCTCTCTGTATCATCGCTCTCTGTATCGTCCCTCTCTGTATCGTCCCTCTCTGTATCTTCCCTCTCTGTATCTTCCCTCTCTGTATCGTCCCTCTCTGTATCGTCCCTCTCTGTATCGTCCCTCTCTGTATCTTCCCTCTCTGTATCGTCCCTCTCTGTATCGTTCCTCTCTGTATCTTTCCTCTCTGTATCTTCCCTCACTCTGTATCTTCCCTCCCTGTATCTTCCCTCCCTGTATCTCCCCCCCTGTATCGCCCCTCTCTGTATCTTCCCTCTCTGTGTCTTCCCTCTCTGTGTCTTCCCTCTCTGTATCGTCCCTCTCCGTGGCAGCTGACATTTTGGTGTTCTACTCTAAACCCATTATGAAAATCTGTGGAGTATCAAGAGTACTTAAAACTGCACTGAGGTCTATTAAGGCAGAAGGCTCCACCAGACAAATTTACACCGTCAGTAACTGATAGAAGGCTCCACCAGACAGATTTACACCGTCAGTAACTGGTAGAAGGCTCCACCAGACAGATTTACACCATCAGTAACTGGTAGAATGCTCCACCAGACAGATTTACACCATCAGTAACTGGTAGAAGGCTCCACCAGACATATTTACACCATCAGTAACTGGTAGAAGGCTCCACTAGACATATTTACACCATCAGTAACTGGTAGAAGGCTCCACCAGACAGATTTACACCATCAGTAACTGGTAGAAGGCTCCACCAGACAGATTTACACCGTCAGTAACTGGTAGAAGGCTCCACCAGACATATTTACACCGTCAGTAACTGGTAGAAGGCTCCACCAGACAGATTTACACCATCAGTAACTGGTAGAAGGCTCCACCAGACAGATTTACACCATCAGTAACTGGTAGAAGGCTCCACCAGACAGATGTACACCATCAGTAACTGGTAGAAGGCTCCACCAGACATATTTACACCATCAGTAACTGGTAGAAGGCTCCAACAGACTGATTTACACCGTCACTAACTGGTAGAAGGCTCCAACAGACAGATTTACACCGTCACTAACTGGTAGAAGGCTCCCCCAGACAGATTTACACCATCAGTAACTGGTAGAAGGCTCCAACAGACTGATTTACACCGTCACTAACTGGTAGAAGGCTCCACAAGACAGATTTACACCGTCACTAACTGGTAGAAGGCTCCAACAGACTGATTTACACCGTCACTAACTGGTAGAAGGCTCCACAAGACAGATTTACACCGTCACTAACTGGTAGAATGCTTCACAAGACATATTTACACCGTCACTAACTGGTAGAAGGCTCCAACAGACAGATTTACACCGTCACTAACTGGTAGAAGGCTCCACAATACAGATTTACACCGTCACTAACTGGTGGAAGATAAAGAAGATTAGACAGTTAAATTTGAACTTTACCCAGAAAAATGCCCCACCTAATTTGAATTTTGTTTATACAACAGTGTTGAGGCCACATCACAATTGTTCAAATATATAACTCTGAGTCACCTTAAAATAGATTGTGATGTCTGAAGGACAACAAAGAATCTGTAAAAAGTAACAGCAGTCAATTACAAAGAATTGTACCGCTACAATAACATTAGTGTGCCAAGTTGTGTCTAAGATGGATGGGTGGGGGCGTCACTGAGGTAACACTGGCAAAAGGATGAATGTACATATTTCATTAATTTGAATAACTAACCTCTTATGTAGGCCCTTGTGTCCTGGATGGGTGGATGGGACAGATGAGCTTCCTCCAGAGATGCCTTCAACAATAGGTCGCCCACTGTTTTGACTGAGGGCCATCTCTTTAGCCTCTGTGAGTGGTGGTGGTGGACTCCCACCTGTTTTGACTGAGGGCCATCTCTTCAGCCTCTGTGAGTGGTGGTGGTGGACTCCCACCTGTTTTGACTGAGGGCCATCTCTTCAGCCTCTGTGAGTGGTGGTGGTGGACTCCCACCTGTTTTGACTGAGGGTCATCTCTTCAGCCTTTGTGAGTGGTGGTGGTGGACTCCCACCTGTTTTGACTGAGGGTCATCTCTTCAGCCTCTGTGAGTGGTGGTGGTGGACCCCCACCTGTTTTGACTGAGGGCCGTCTCTTCAGCCTCTGTGAGTGGTGGTGGTTGACACCCACCTGTTTTGACTGAGGGCCATCTCTTCAGCCTCTGTGAGTGGCGGTGGTGGACTCCCACCTGTTTTGACTGAGGGCCATCTCTTCAGCCTCTGTGAGTGGTGGTGGTGGACTCCCACCTGTTTTGACTGAGGGCCATCTCTTCAGCCTCTGTGAGTGGTGGTGGTGGACTCCCACCTGTTTTGACTGAGGGCCATCTCTTCAGCCTCTGTGAGTGGTGGTGGTGGACCCCCACCTGTTTTGACTGAGGGCCATCTCTTCAGCCTCTGTGAGTGGTGGTGGTGGACTCCCACCTGTTTTGACTGAGGGCCATCTCTTCAGCCTCTGTGAGTGGTGGTGGTGGACTCCCACCTGTTTTGACTGAGGGCCATCTCTTCAGCCTCTGTGAGTGGTGGTGGTGGACTCCCACCTGTTTTGACTGAGGGCCATCTCTTCAGCCTCTGTGAGTGGTGGTGGTGGACTCCCACCTGTTTTGATTGAGGGCCGTCTCTTCAGCCTCTGTGAGTGGTGGTGGTGGACTCCCACCTGTTTTGACTGAGGGCCATCTCTTCAGCCTCTGTGAGTGGTGGTGGTGGACTCCCACCTGTTTTGACTGAGGGCCATCTCTTCAGCCTCTGTGAGTGGTGGTGGTGGACTCCCACCTGTTTTGACTGAGGGCCATCTCTTCAGCCTCTGTGAGTGGTGGTGGTGGACTCCCACCTGTTTTGACTGAGGGCCATCTCTTCAGCCTCTGTGAGTGGTGGTGGTGGACTCCCACCTGTTTTGACTGAGGGCCATCTCTTCAGCCTCTGTGAGTGGTGGTGGTGGACTCCCACCTGTTTTGACTGAGGGCCATCTCTTCAGCCTCTGTGAGTGGTGGTGGTGGACTCCCACCTGTTTTGACTGAGGGCCATCTCTTCAGCCTCTGTGAGTGGTGGTGGTGGACTCCCACCTGTTTTGACTGAGGGCCATCTCTTCAGCCTCTGTGAGTGGTGGTGGTGGACTCCCACCTGTTTTTCGGCCCTCAGCCTTTTTTCTATTGGCTGTAATGGAGGTCAAATTTAAACATGTCCATTAAGCACACATTAGGAGACTTGTATGTATAAAAGCATTTAGGTGTTACTTTCAAATAGACAATATTAAATACTGGCAGTGTTGGGAAGGCTGAAAAAGTAACTTTTTTTTGTGTAGAAAATTTCACTAACTTCTTAAATATATCACATGTTGAATGTAGCCACTGAATGCTGTTTAATTAGGTAGGTTAGGCTAAACAACATCACACTTGCTTGTAAGGAAATTATACCTTATCTGTATGAAGTATATTTTTATATTTAATTTTCAGTTGCTGCCAAGTACGTTTTGTGCCTGTTGGGTTGCACCTGCATAAATATTAAAGGCACACGCACACACGCACACACACGTGCGCGTGCGCGCACACACACACACACACACACACACACACACACACACACACACACACACACACACACACACACACACACACACACACACACACACACACAAATACTATATATATAAATGTTGAATAAGTGGAACACTCGATGTAAAACATTTATTTTATTTCATTTAATACTCACGCAGTGACTCGTTCAGCCATTTTCTGCCACGCCAGCTCACGTTCTTTTGCTGCTGCCACTGTATTGCTTTTTTTCTTAAATATAGACTCATATTCTGCATACGCATTAATTCATATTTCTAACTCCACTGGGGAGAAGTAGGAAGTTCGAGACCTTTTCTCTCCTGTTGCCATGATGAATCATGTTATCTGCGTTCCATTGATGAGGTCTTTTTATCTCCTCATGCACAGTGCTTTATGTGCTTTACTCGGGGTTAAATTAACTCAGAGTTGATTGAACTAATTGTTATCACTTGTTCTGAAACGGAAAACTCTTGAGTTTGACAGTTCAGAGTTAGTCAAACTCCGAGTTGAGGTTTATACTCAGAGTTAGTTAAACTTGCTTCCTGAAACAGGGCTCTGGTAAAATAAGGGTTAAATAAATAACACACACACTATGACCTACCCAGAGGTTTATCTGTCCCTCCTTAAGTAGGAGATATGCTAGCCTAACAGTAGAGGGGTGTCCCAACCACTGGACTGTATGGGTGAATAAACATTACAACCTACTGTATGGGTGAATAAACATTACATCCTACTGTATGGGGGAATAAACATTACAACTTACTGTATGTATGGGTGAATAAACATTACATCCTACTGTATGTATGGGTGAATAAACATTACAACCTACTGTATGGGTGAATAAACATTACAACCTACTGTATGGGTGAATAAACATTACAACCTACTGTATGTATGGGTGAATAAACATTACAACCTACTGTATGGGTGAATAAACATTACAACCTACTGTATGGGGGAATAAACATTACATCCTACTGTATGGGGGAATAAACATTACAACTTACTGTATGTATGGGTGAATAAACATTACATCCTACTGTATGTATGGGTGAATAAACATTACAACCTACTGTAGGGGTGAATAAACATTACATCCTACTGTATGGGTGAATAAACATTACAACCTACTGTATGGGTGAATAAACATTACAACCTACTGTATGTATGGGTGAATAAACATTACAACCTACTGTATGGGTGAATAAACTTTACATCCTACTGTATGGGTGAATAAACATTACAACCAACTGTATGGGTGAATAAACATTACATCCTACTGTATGGATGAATAAACATTACAACCTACTGTATGGGTGAATAAACATTACAACCAACTGTATGGGTGAATAAACATTACAACCAACTGTATGGGTGAATAAACATTACAACCTACTGTATGTATGGGTGAATAAACATTATAACCTACTGTATGGGTGAATAGACATTACAACCTACTGTATGGGGGAATAAACATTACAACCAACTGTATGGGTGAATAAACATTACAACCAACTGTATGGGTGAATAAACATTACAACCAACTGTATGGGTGAATAAACATTACAACCTACTGTATGGGTGAATAGACATTACAACCAACTGTATGGGGGAATAAACATTACAACCAACTGTATGGGTGAATAGACATTACAACCTACTGTATGGGTGAATAAACATTACAACCTACTGTATGGGTGAATAAACATTACAACCAACTGTATGGGGGAATAAACATTACAACCAACTGTATGGGTGAATAGACATTACAACCTACTGTATGGGTGAATAAACATTACAACCAACTGTATGGGTGAATAAACATTACAACCTACTGTATGGGTGAATAAACATTACATCCTACTGTATGGGTGAATAAACATTACATCCTACTGTATGGGTGAATAAACATTACAACCTACTGTATGGGTGAATAAACATTACAACCAACTGTATGAGTGAATAAACATTACAACCAACTGTATGGGTGAATAAACATTACATCCTACTGGATGTATTGGTGAATAAACATTACAACCTACTGTATGTATGGGTGAATAAACATTACAACCTACTGTATGGGTGAATAAACATTACAACCAACTGTATGGGTGAATAAACATTACAACCTACTGTATGTATGGGTGAATAAACATTACAACCTACTGTATGGGTGAATAAACATTACAACCTACTGTATGGGTGAATAAACATTACAACCAACTGTATGGGTGAATAAACATTACATCCTACTGTATGTATGGGTGAATAAACATTACAACCTACTGTATGTATGGTGAATAAACATTACAACCAATTGTATGGGTGAATAAACATTACATCCTACTGTATGGGTGAATAAACATTACAACCTACTGTATTTGTGAATAAACATTACATCCTACTGTATGGGTGAATAAACATTACAACCAACTGTATGGGTGAATAAACATTACAACCTACTGTATGGGTGAATAAACATTACATCCTACTGTATGTATGGGTGAATAAACATTACAACCTACTGTATGGGTGAATAAACATTACATCCTACTGTATGTATGGGTGAATAAACATTACAACCTACTGTATGTATGGTGAATAAACATTACAACCAACTGTATGGGTGAATAAACATTACATCCCACTTTATGTATGGGTGAATAAACATTACAACCTACTGTATGTATGGTGAATAAACATTACAACCTACTGTATGGGTGAATAGACATTACATCCTACTGTATGGGTGAATAAACATTACAACCTACTGTATGGGTGAATAGACATTACAACCAACTGTATGGGTGAATAAACATTACAACCAACTGTATGTATGGTGAATAAACATTACAACCTACTGTATGGGTGAATAAACATTACAACCTACTGTATGTATGGGTGAATAAACATTACATCCTACTGTATGGGTGAATAAACATTACAACCTACTGTATGGGTGAATAGACATTACAACCAACTGTATGGGTGAATAAACATTACATCCTACTGTATGTATGGGTGAATAAACATTACAACCTACTGTATGGGTGAATAAACATTACAACCTACTGTATGGGTGAATAAACATTACAACCTACTGTATGGGTGAATAAACATTACAACCTACTGTATGGGTGAATAAACATTACATCCTGCTGTATGTATGGGTGAATAAACATTACAACCTACTGTATGGGTGAATAAACATTACAACCTACTGTATGTATTGGTGAATAAACATTACAACCTACTGTATGGGTGAATAAACATTACATCCTACTGTATGGGTGAATAAACATTACAACCTACTGTATGTATGGGTGAATAAACATTACATCCTACTGTATGGGTGAATAAACATTACAACCTACTGTATGGGTGAATAAACATTACAACCTACTGTATGGGTGAATAGACATTACAACCAACTGTATGGGTGAATAAACATTACAACCAACTGTATGGGTGAATAAACATTACAACCTACTGTATGGGTGAATAGACATTACATCCTACCGTATGGGTGAATAAACATTACAACCAACTATATGGGTGAATAAACATTACAACCAACTGTATGTATGGGTGAATAAACATTACAACCTACTGTATGTATGGGTGAATAAACATTACAACCTACTGTATGGGTGAATAAACATTACATCCTACTGTATGGGTGAATAAACATTACAACCAACTGTATGGGTGAATAAACATTACATCCTACTGTATGTATGGGTGAATAAACATTACAACCTACTGTATGGGTGAATAAACATTACAACCTACTGTATGGGTGAATAAACATTACAACCAACTGTATGGGTGAATAAACATTACATCCTACTGTATGGGTGAATAAACATTACAACCAACTGTATGGGTGAATAAACATTACATCCTACTGTATGGGTGAATAAACATTACAACCAACTGTATGGGTGAATAAACATTACATCCTACTGTATGGGTGAATAAACATTACAACCTACTGTATGGGTGAATAGACATTACAACCTACTGTATGTATGGGTGAATAAACATTACAACCAACTGTATGGGTGAATAAACATTACAACCAACTGTATGGGTGAATAAACATTACATCCTACTGTATGGGTGAATAAACATTACAACCTACTGTATGGGTGAATAAACATTACAACCTACTGTATGTATGGGTGAATAAACATTACAACCTACTGTATGGGTGAATAAACATTACAACCAACTGTATGGGTGAATAAACATTACATCCTACTGTATGGGTGAATAAACATTACATCCTACTGTATGGGTGAATAAACATTACAACCTACTGTATGGGTGAATAGACATTTCAACCTACTGTATGTATGGGTGAATAAACATTACAACCAACTGTATGGGTGAATAAACATTACAACCAACTGTATGGGTGAATAAACATTACAACCTACTGTATGTATGGGTGAATAAACATTACAACCAACTGTATGGGTGAATAAACATTACATCCTACTGTATGTATGGGTGAATAAACATTACATCCTACTGTATGGGTGAATAAACATTACAACCTACTGTATGGGTGAATAGACATTACAACCTACTGTATGGGTGAATAAACATTACAACCTACTGTATGGGTGAATAAACATTATACAAGCCATTCCTGAATGAAAGCTCTGCTGCAGTCAGCTGGCCATACAAAACAGCCCTTTAGGTTGAACTGAGGAGAGGAAGAGGGAGGAAAAAGAGTGTTGATCAGACACAGTTGTGTGCTGTTTCGTTGCCAGCCTGGTCCTGAACCACAGACTGAGTGAGAGACAGTAGGTCCAGACCCTGGCACACGCACAGAGTACAGGTTCTGCTGGGTGGTAAGGCGATACGGTGAGGAAAGGAAACCAGACCACAGCCCTGCCACCTCTCTGCCAGCTGAAGATGCTGGAGGGGCAGTCAGTTCATCAACCTGCCCAGGAGAGAGAGAGGGTGTGTGTGTGTGTGTGTGTGTGTGTGTGTGTGTGTGTGTGTGTGTGTGTGTGTGTGTGTGTGTGTGTGTGTGTGTGTGTGTGTGTGTGTGTGTGTGTGTGTGTGTGTGTGTGTGTGTGAGAGAGAGAGAGAGAGAGAGAGAGAGATAGAGAATGACAATACTAGACACACACATCAGAACACACATTGGTGGTTCTGTATTGGCACACACAGATGTGTGTGATTCTCTCTCTGTCTGCCCCCTCTCACACACTTCCTGTCCATCTCTGTGAAACAGTCACAGGAACACAGGACTGTTCCATCCAGTCTCCATCCAGGACAGCAGTGGCTTTACAGAAAGACAGACAGTCAAAATGTGTGTGGAAGGGATAGAGTTAAATGTAGAGCTCTACCAAGCCCATCAGCGCCAAGTCTCATCTCAACAGGTCTCATCTCAACAGGTCTTATCTCAACAGGTCTCCTCTCAACAGGTCTCATCTCAACAGGTCTCATCTCAAACAGGTCTCATCTCAACAGGTCTCATCTCAACAGGTCTCATCTCAACAGGTCTCATCTCAACAGGTCTCATCTCAACAGGTCTCATCTCAACAGGTCTCATCTCAAACAGGTTTCATCTCAAACAGGTTTCATCTCAAACAGGTTTCATCTCAACAGGTCTCCTCTCAACAGGTCTCCTCTCAACAGGTCTCCTCTCAACAGGTCTCATCTCAACAGGTCTCATCTCAACAGGTCTCCTCTCAACAGGTCTCATCTCAACAGGTCTCATCTCAACAGGTCTCATCTCAACAGGTCTCATCTCAACAGGTCTCATCTCAACAGGTCTCCTCTCAACAGGTCTCCTCTCAACAGGTCTCATCTCAACAGGTCTCATCTCAACAGGTCTCATCTCAACAGGTCTCATCTCAACAGGTCTATCTCAACAGGTCTCATCTCAACAGGTCTCATCTCAACAGGTCTCATCTCAACAGGTCTCATCTCAACAGGTCTATCTCAACAGGTCTCCTCTCAACAGGTCTCATCTCAACAGGTCTATCTCAACAGGTCTCATCTCAACAGGTCTCATCTTAACAGGTCTTATCTCAACAGGTCTCATCTCAACAGTTCTCATCTCAACAGGTCTCATCTTAACAGGTCTCACCTTAACAGGTCTTATCTCAACAGGTCTCATCTCAACAGTTCTCATCTCAACAGGTCTCATCTTAACAGGTCTCATCTCAACAGTTCTCATCTCAACAGTTCTCATCTCAACAGGTCTCATCTCAACAGGTCTCATCTTAACAGGTCTTATCTCAACAGGTCTCATCTCAACAGTTCTCATCTCAACAAGTCTCATCTTAACAGGTCTCATCTCAACAGTTCTCATCTCAACAGGTCTCATCTCAACAGGTCTCATCTCAACAGGTCTCATCTCAACAGGTCTCCTCTCAACAGGTCTTATCTCAACAGGTCTCATCTCAACAGGTCTCATCTCAACAGGTCTCATCTCAACAGGTCTCCTCTCAACAGGTCTCATCTCAACAGGTCTCATCTCAACAGGTCTCATCTCAACAGGTCTCATCTCAACAGGTCTCATCTCAACAGGTCTCCTCTCAACAGGTCTCATCTCAACAGGTCTCATCTCAACAGGTCTTATCTCAACAGGTCTCATCTCAACAGGTCTCATCTCAACAGGTCTCATCTCAACAGGTCTCATCTCAACAGGTCTCCTCTCAACAGGTCTCATCTCAACAGGTCTCATCTCAAACAGGTTTCATCTCAAACAGGTTTCATCTCAACAGGTCTCCTCTCAACAGGTCTCATCTCAACAGGTCTCCTCTCAACAGGTCTCATCTCAACAGGTCTCATCTCAACAGGTCTCATCTCAAACAGGTTTCATCTCAAACAGGTTTCATCTCAACAGGTCTCCTCTCAACAGGTCTCATCTCAACAGGTCTCATCTCAACAGGTTTCATCTTAACAGGTCTCCTCTCAACAGGTCTCATCTCAACAGGTCTCATCTCAACAGGTCTCATCTCAACAGGTTTCATCTTAACAGGTCTCATCTCAACAGGTCTCCTCTCAACAGGTCTCCTCTCAACAGGTCTCATCTCAACAGGTCACATCTCAACAGGTCTCATCTCAACAGGTCTCATCTCAGCAGGTCTCATCTCAGCAGGTCTCCTCTCAACAGGTCTCCTCTCAACAGGTCTCCTCTCAACAGGTCTCCTCTCAACAGGTCTCATCTCAACAGGTCTCATCTCAACAGGTCTCATCTCAACAGGTCTCCTCTCAACAGGTCTCATCTCAACAGGTCTCATCTCAATAGGTCTCATCTCAACAGGTCTCATCTCAACAGGTCTCATCTCAACAGGTCACATCTCAACAGGTCTCATCTCAACATGTCTCATCTCAACAGGTCACATCTCAACAGGTCTCATCTCAGTAGGTCTCATCTCAGTAGGTCTCATCTAACAGGTCACATCTCAACAGGTCACATCTCAACAGGTCCCAACCAGGTCTCGAGAAAACCACCATGCTTTTCTTCTCTCCATATCACTTAGATTGGTACATATTGTAGCAGTCTGAGGTACATTCTTGATTCTCTTTCTTCCCTCTCCCCAGACAGACGTTGGAGCTAGGCCCAGAGTGTGTTTCTGATTTGTGTGAAGCAGTGCCATAGCGAGCCCCTCATTATCACATGCAGACCAGTGTGTTTCTGGGTTGTGTGAAGCAGTGCCATAGTGAGCCCCTCATTATCACCTGCAGACCAGTGTGTTTGTTTCCTCTCCGTCTATGACAGTTCTGTCTTGTAGATGGATCGTGGTGTGTTGTGGTGTGTAGAAGTGATTAAAAAAAAGATTAAATCTTAATGTTTTTTTTAAACGTTTTGTTGAACTGAGCCAAGAAACCTTTCCAGGTCTGCAGGACATGAAAGGCGGATCGTCCAGCTTTCCCCATGTGGCCTGAAACGGGTGCTTTTCTCCACAACATATTGCAATCACCCAAACATATCCCCTCATTTTTATTTTATATAATGGATTTAGCATTCCACCGGATCTCTCTGGAGCGAAGTGATACCAAGCTTCCTGACCCGACCTGGGAAAACAGTATCTACTACAGTAGCTGTTGTGGTCAGCTGTACCTCTCCATCAAACTCACTCAGTCCCTGATGGAGAAGCCCTATAAATATATTCTAAACACAGACGAAGCGTGTAGGTGTAACTAGAGAGTGTTTCCTGCCACCGTCCTGCTGCTTGCTCTCTGGGGGGGGGCTACAGGATTGGTTACTATAGTGCACTTTGTGGCAACGGTTGTTTTACTCTGTACCTGATGGAGAGTGCATTCAAACCACAAGGAAAAGCATGTGGTAGTAACTACCACAACATCCCCCAACCACAACAGCTGTACCCAAGTGCATGTTGAGGTACAGGAGGCCCTATTATACTGTACCCTTATGTCTGTCTGGGCAATGTCCTGGGTTATTCTCCTAGATCTGTTGTCTCTTCTTCGTCCTTGTTTTGAAAAACAAAAAATAGCTGAATAACCCATCAGTCAACCTAACTCAACCTACAGCATATCGTTTGGCCGTAATGAGAGCCATATAAACGCACATGTCCTCTGTCCTTTTACGACAGAGGGCTCTATTTTAACAAACCTAACGCAATGGTAAATCTAAGCGCTGGCGGTAGTTCCGGGGGTGTGTCAGAAATATTTTAGTTATTTTCACAGTCGTTATTATGAGTACAATAAGCTGGCGATGGTGTGAAAGGGCTGGGTTTTGATGAATGAACAAGTTGCAGGTGTGACGAGGGCGTGGCCACTCACTGGCCAATCAAGCTGTTGCATGGCTTAATACGTTTGTCTCAAGTTCTGTAGGTTATTGACAGCCTTTGCATTGTCATCAACTCCAACAGAGGGCACGAAATGTTCGGTCCTAGTCCATTGTGGATTGATTATACGGGTTTAGTAAATAGCATTGGCTACAGTAACGAGTGATAGCAACAGTAAAAAAAAGAAATCTGTGTTGACAATCAACATTGTTGTAATTGGCTTCAACCAGTAGGCCTATAGGTCTTTATGCATCACACATCTCCTCAAATATAAAATACTAGGTTCCTGTAAATTGTGTTGTATGTGTGAGACACATTGTCAAAAAGCCAGATAAAGCCTACCGGTTGATATGACCTTACAGGACTGGAAAATTTGAATAGCCCATGTTTGGATGAGCATGTCTTTGGTAAATGGACAAGAACTCATTGGAAATGTTGATGAAAACTAACCAAATGGACTACAGGCTGTAGATAGGCCTATGTGAATAATGCAACGACAAAAAATGTCGGCAAAAGCCTCACGAGAAACCTTTTTAGAAACCTTTTTATGGCTCGGCTAAACAATCAATCAAACAAATGTATTTATAAAGCCCCTTTATACATCAGCTGATGTCACAAAGTGCTGTACAGAAACCCAGCCTAAAACCCCAAACAGCAAGCAATGCAGGTGTAGAAGCAGGGCCATGATAATAAAGACAGCAGACACATTGCTGTTACCATAGGGGAAAGGGTAGCCTATAAAGGACAGGGTTTTTTATCAAACAAAACAGAAAACAAGTAACTGTCACAAGAAAATAACTTTCTAAATACAAATGTCACCGGATGATCTGATCTCTCGTTTCATGACGGCCATATAGTCTGCATGGAGAGTTTTTTACACACATCTAAAACAGCAACAGGAGCTGGTTACTTAACGTAACAGCCTACATAGATAAACAGTTTTGCTGCTGCCAAACTGTATATTTTAATAAAGCTTTGGTGATTAAGATTTATTTCAAAGTGGTCTCACGAGGCAAACCCTTTATCGATAGTCTTGACTACTTGACAAATGTATGAGGCATTACGGGAAAAACAGCCTTCATTGGGAGGAGGGGAGGCAATGCTTGGTTTTTAATCAAATGAAACAAAATGGGAAAAACATTAGTTTTTTTAATGCTGTCCCTAGCCAAAGGTAGAGATGATTGGAAAAAAACTATTTCTGCTGACTCTAGCCAAAGGCAGAGATGATTGGAAAAAACGATTCCTGCTGACTCCAGCCAAAGGTAGAGATGATTGGAAAAAAACTATTTCTGCTGACTCTAGCCAAAGGTAGAGATGATTGGAAAAAAACTATTTCTGCTGACTCCAGCCAAAGGCAGAGATGATTGGAAAAAAACAATTCCTGCTGACTCCAAACAAAGGTAGAGATGATTGGAAAAAAACTATTCCTGCTGACTCCAGCCAAAGGCAGAGATGATTGGAAAAAAACTATTCCTGCTGACTCTAGCCAAAGGTAGAGATGATTGGAAAAAAAACTATTCCTGCTGACTCTAGCCAAAGGCAGAGATGATTGGAAAAAAACAATTCCTGCTGACTCCAAACAAAGGTAGAGATGATTGGAAAAAAAACTATTCCTGCTGACTCCAGCCAAAGGCAGAGATGATTGGAAAAAAACTATTCCTGCTGACTCTAGCCAAAGGTAGAGATGATTGGAAAAAAAACTATTCCTGCTGACTCTAGCCAAAGGCAGAGATGATTGGAAAAAAACTATTCCTGCTGACTCCAGCCAAAGGCAGAGATGATTGGAAAAAAACAATTCCTGCTGACTCCAGCCAAAGGTAGAGATGATTGGAAAAAAACAATTCCTGCTGACTCTAGCCAAAGGCAGAGATGATTGGAAAAAAACTATTCCTGCTGACTCCAGCCAAAGGCAGAGATGATTGGGAAAAAACTATTCCTGCTGACTCCAGCCAAAGGCAGAGATGATTGGAAAAAAACAATTCCTGCTGTCTCTAGCCAAAGGCAGAGATGATTGGGGAAAAAAACTATTCCTGCTGACTCCAGCCAAAGGTAGAGATGATTGGGAAAAAACAATTCCTGCTGACTCCAGCCAAAGGCAGAGATGATTGGAAAAAAACAATTCCTGCTGACTCCAGCCAAAGGCAGAGATGATTGGGAAAAAACTATTCCTGCTGACTCCAGCCAAAGGCAGAGATGATTGGAAAAAAACAATTCCTGCTGTCTCTAGCCAAAGGCAGAGATGATTGGAAAAAAACAATTCCTGCTGTCTCTAGCCAAAGGTAGAGATGATTGGGGAAAAAAACAATTCCTGCTGACTCCAGCCAAAGGCAGAGATGATTGGAAAAAAACAATTCCTGCTGACTCCAGCCAAAGGTAGAGATGATTGGAAAAAAACAATTCCTGCTGACTCTAGCCAAAGGTAGAGATCATTGGGAAAAAACAATTCCTGCTGACTCTAGCCAAAGGCAGAGATGATTGGAAAAAAACAATTCCTGCTGACTCTAGCCAAAGGTAGAGATGATTGGAAAAAAACAATTCCTGCTGACTCCAGCCAAAGGCAGAGATGATTGGAAAAAAAACAATTCCTGCTGACTCCAGCCAAAGGCAGAGATGATTGGAAAAAAACAATTCCTGCTGTCTCTAGCCAAAGGTAGAGATGATTGGAAAAAAACAATTCCTGCTGTCTCTAGCCAAAGGTAGAGATGATTGGAAAAAAACAATTCCTGCTGACTCCAGCCAAAGGCAGAGATGATTGGAAAAAAACAATTCCTGCTGACTCCAGCCAAAGGCAGAGATGATTGGAAAAAACTATTCCTGCTGACTCTAGCCAAAGGTAGAGATGATTGGAAAAAAACAATTCCTGCTGACTCTAGCCAAAGGCAGAGATGATTGGAAAAAAACTATTCCTGCTGACTCCAGCCAAAGGCAGAGATGATTGGAAAAAAACAATTCCCGCTGTCTCTAGCCAAAGGTAGAGATGATTGGGAAAAAACAATTCCTGCTGACTCCAGCCAAAGGCAGAGATGATTGGAAAAAAACAATTCCTGCTGACTCCAGCCAAAGGCAGAAATGAATGGGAAAAAACAATTCCTGCTGACTCCAGCCAAAGGTAGAGATGATTGGAAAAAACAATTCCTGCTGACTCCAGCCAAAGGCAGAGATGATTGGAAAAAAACAATTCCTGCTGACTCCAGCCAAAGGCAGAGATGATTGGGAAAAAACAATTCCTGCTGACTCTAGCCAAAGGTAGAGATGATTGGAAAAAAACAATTCCTGCTGACTCTAGCCAAAGGTAGAGATGATTGGAAAAAAAAACAATTCCTGCTGACTCTAGCCAAAGGTAGAGATGATTGGAAAAAAACTATTCCTGCTGACTCTAGCCAAAGGCAGAGATGATTGGAAAAAAACTATTCCTGCTGACTCCAGCCAAAGGCAGAGATGATTGGAAAAAACAATTCCTGCTGACTCCAGCCAAAGGCAGAGATGATTGGAAAAAAACAATTCCTGCTGACTCTAGCCAAAGGTAGAGATGATTGGAAAAAAACAATTCCTGCTGACTCTAGCCAAAGGTAGAGATGATTGGGAAAAAAACAATTCCTGCTGACTCTAGCCAAAGGTAGAGATGATTGGAAAAAAACAATTCCTGCTGACTCTAGCCAAAGGCAGAGATGATTGGAAAAAAACTATTCCTGCTGACTCCAGCCAAAGGCAGAGATGATTGAGGAAAAAAACTATTCCTGCTGACTCCAGCCAAAGGCAGAGATGATTGGGGAAAAAAATTCCTGCTGTGTCTAGCCAAAGGTAGAGATGATTGGAAAAAAACAATTCCTGCTGTCTCTAGCCAAAGGTAGAGATGGTTGGAAAAAAAACAATTCCTGCTGACTCCAGCCAAAGGCAGAGATGATTGGAAAAAACAATTCCTGCTGACTCCAGCCAAAGGCAGAGATGATTGGAAAAAAACAATTCCTGCTGACTCTAGCCAAAGGTAGAGATGATTGGAAAAAAACAATTCCTGCTGACTCTAGCCAAAGGTAGAGATGATTGGGAAAAAAACAATTCCTGCTGACTCTAGCCAAAGGTAGAGATGATTGGAAAAAAACAATTCCTGCTGACTCTAGCCAAAGGCAGAGATGATTGGAAAAAAACTATTCCTGCTGACTCCAGCCAAAGGCAGAGATGATTGGGAAAAAACTATTCCTGCTGACTCCAGCCAAAGGCAGAGATGATTGGAAAAAAACAATTCCTGCTGACTCTAGCCAAAGGTAGAGATGATTGGAAAAAAACAATTCCTGCTGTCTCTAGCCAAAGGTAGAGATGATTGGAAAAAAACAATTCCTGCTGTCTCTAGCCAAAGGTAGAGATGATTGGAAAAAAACAATTCCTGCTGACTCCAGCCAGAGGCAGAGATGATTGGAAAAAAACAATTCCTGCTGACTCCAGCCAAAGGCAGAGATGATTGGAAAAAACAATTCCTGCTGACTCTAGCCAAAGGTAGAGATGATTGGAAAAAAACAATTCATGCTGACTCTAGCCAAAGGTAGAGATGATTGGGAAAAAAAACAATTCCTGCTGACTCCAGCCAAAGGTAGAGATGATTGGAAAGAACAATTCCTGCTGACTCTAGCCAAAGGCAGAGATGATTGGAAAAAAACAATTCCTGCTGACTCTAGCCAAAGGTAGAGATGATTGGAAAAAAACAATTCATGCTGACTCTAGCCAAAGGTAGAGATGATTGGGAAAAAAACAATTCCTGCTGACTCCAGCCAAAGGTAGAGATGATTGGAAAAAAACAATTCCTGCTGACTCTAGCCAAAGGCAGAGATGATTGGAAAAAAACTATTCCTGCTGACTCCAGCCAAAGGCAGAGATGATTGGAAAAAACTATTCCTGCTGACTCTAGCCAAAGGCAGAGATGATTGGAAAAAAACTATTCCTGCTGACTCCAGCCAAAGGCAGAGATGATTGGAAAAAACAATTCCTGCTGACTCTAGCCAAAGGTAGAGATGATTGGAAAAAAACAATTCCTGCTGACTCTAGCCAAAGGTAGAGATGATTGGGAAAAAAAACTATTCCTGCTGACTCTAGCCAAAGGCAGAGATGATTGGAAAAAAACTATTCCTGCTGACTCCAGCCAAAGGCAGAGATGATTGGGAAAAAACTATTCCTGCTGACTCCAGCCAAAGGCAGAGATGATTGGAAAAAAACAATTCCTGCTGTCTCTAGCCAAAGGCAGAGATGATTGGAAAAAAACAATTCCTGCTGACTCCAGCCAAAGGCAGAGATGAATGGGAAAAAACAATTCCTGCTGACTCCAGCCAAAGGTAGAGATGATTGGAAAAAAACAATTCCTGCTGACTCCAGCCAAAGGCAGAGATGATTGGAAAAAAACAATTCCTGCTGACTCCAGCCAAAGGCAGAGATGATTGGAAAAAAACAATTCCTGCTGACTCTAGCCAAAGGTAGAGATGATTGGAAAAAACAATTCCTGCTGACTCTAGCCAAAGGTAGAGATGATTGGAAAAAAAACAATTCCTGCAGACTCTAGCCAAAGGTAGAGATGATTGGAAAAAAACAATTCCTGCTGACTCTAGCCAAAGGCAGAGATGATTGGAAAAAAACTATTCCTGCTGACTCCAGCCAAAGGCAGAGATGATTGGGGAAAAAAACTATTCCTGCTGACTCCAGCCAAAGGCAGAGATGATTGGAAAAAAAAAATCCTGCTGTGTCTAGCCAAAGGTAGAGATGATTGGAAAAAAACAATTCCTGCTGTCTCTAGCCAAAGGTAGAGATGGTTGGAAAAAAAACAATTCCTGCTGACTCCAGCCAAAGGCAGAGATGATTGGAAAAAACAATTCCTGCTGACTCCAGCCAAAGGCAGAGATGATTGGAAAAAAACAATTCCTGCTGACTCTAGCCAAAGGTAGAGATGATTGGAAAAAAACAATTCCTGCTGACTCTAGCCAAAGGTAGAGATGATTGGGAAAAAAACAATTCCTGCTGACTCTAGCCAAAGGTAGAGATGATTGAGAAAAAAACAATTCCTGCTGACTCTAGCCAAAGGCAGAGATGATTGGAAAAAAACAATTCCTGCTGTCTCTAGCCAAAGGTAGAGATGATTGGAAAAAAACAATTCCTGCTGACTCCAGCCAGAGGCAGAGATGATTGGAAAAAAACAATTCCCGCTGACTCCAGCCAAAGGCAGAGATGATTGGAAAAAACAATTCCTGCTGACTCTAGCCAAAGGTAGAGATGATTGGAAAAAAACAATTCATGCTGACTCTAGCCAAAGGTAGAGATGATTGGGAAAAAAACAATTCCTGCTGACTCCAGCCAAAGGTAGAGATGATTGGAAAAAAACAATTCCTGCTGACTCTAGCCAAAGGCAGAGATGATTGGAAAAAAACAATTCCTGCTGACTCTAGCCAAAGGTAGAGATGATTGGAAAAAAACAATTCATGCTGACTCTAGCCAAAGGTAGAGATGATTGGGAAAAAAACAATTCCTGCTGACTCCAGCCAAAGGTAGAGATGATTGGAAAAAAACAATTCCTGCTGACTCCAGCCAAAGGCAGAGATGATTGGAAAAAAACAATTCCTGCTGACTCCAGCCAAAGGCAGAGATGATTGAAAAAAAAAATTCCTGCTGACTCTAGCCAAAGGTAGAGATGATTGGAAAAAAACAATTCCTGCTGACTCTAGCCAAAGGTAGAGATGATTGGGAAAAAAAACAAGTCCTGCTGACTCTAGCCAAAGGTAGAGATGATTGGAAAAAAACAATTCCTGCTGACTCTAGCCAAAGGCAGAGATGATTGGAAAAAAACTATTCCTGCTGACTCCAGCCAAAGGCAGAGATGATTGGGAAAAAACTATTCCTGCTGACTCCAGCCAAAGGCAGAGATGATTGGAAAAAAACAATTCCTGCTGTCTCTAGCCAAAGGTAGAGATGATTGGAAAAAAACAATTCCTGCTGTCTCTAGCCAAAGGTAGAGATGATTGGAAAAAAACAATTCCTGCTGTCTCTAGCCAAAGGTAGAGATGATTGGAAAAAAACAATTCCTGCTGACTCCAGCCAGAGGCAGAGATGATTGGAAAAAAACTATTCCTGCTGACTCCAGCCAAAGGCAGAGATGATTGGAAAAAACAATTCCTGCTGACTCTAGCCAAAGGTAGAGATGATTGGAAAAAAACAATTCATGCTGACTCTAGCCAAAGGTAGAGATGATTGGAAAAAAAACAATTCCTGCTGACTCTAGCCAAAGGCAGAGATGATTGGAAAAAAACAATTCCTGCTGACTCTAGCCGAAGGTAGAGATGATTGGAAAAAAACAATTCCTGCTGACTCCAGCCATAGGCAGAGATGATTGGAAGAAGGAGGTGACTGAGGAACACATTAATGTCGGACAGAGTGACTGAGGAATACCTTAACGTCGGACACAGTCAGTGACTGAGGAACACCTTGACGTCGGACACAGTCAGTAACTGAGGAACACCTTAACGTCGGACACAGTCAGTGACTGAGGAGCACATTTGTTTGCAAACAATGTGTGTTACGGCATGCTACCACAAAGTATATTAGGAGCAGATTTTATTAGGAATGTGGAGAGACATGACAGCATGACAGTCAGTCTGTTGTTATGAGATGTAACTGTGTCACATCAGCGTGAGGAGTTATGAGTTGACCCTGTGTGTGTGTGTGTGTGTGTGTGTGTGTGTGTGTGTGTGTGTGTGTGTGTGTGTGTGTGTGTGTGTGTGTGTGTGTGTGTGTGTGTGTGTGTGTGTGTGTGTGTGTGTGTGTGTGAGAGAGAATGACAATACTAGACACACACATCAGAACACACATTGGTGGTTCTGTATTGGCACACACAGATGTGTGTGATTCTCTCTCTGTCTGCCCCCTCTCACACACTTCCTGTCCATCTCTGTGAAACAGTCACAGGAACACAGGACTGTTCCATCCAGTCTCCATCCAGGACAGCAGTGGCTTTACAGAAAGACAGACAGTCAAAATAGACGCTGGCACCGTACTCTCCAACACAACATAAACCAGATAGATTTGCTCGTAATGAAATGGTAAAATTGTAGAACCCAATAGGTGAAACAGTCACAACCCTTCCACAGTGTCAACACATAGGCTAGAAAAACTATTTGGATAACTTTCCAATCCAAATAAATACCCTGTGAAATATTAGGGTGAGAGCCAATCTCTCACCCTCATTATCAATACTGTCATAGATTCATCTCAAGTGTCCCGACACTTTTACAAAGGAGGCAACAGTATGACCGTGACGCCCAATTACATGTCTCCGTATTTACAAAGACAGACACAAACACGCACAGAGAGAAACAACCAACCTAATGAGGAAAAGTCTGTAGCAATGTAAACATGGACATTTTATTTGGCACTCACAAACACACACACTAACTGTTTGGT